>NT_177152.1:76444-120205 GCF_000188095.3 Bombus impatiens | reverse complement strand
AGCCAGCGCAACGCTGGCATTACTCGCGTGAGCAATAATTCCCGTCCGCGAGTAAACTCGCTTGGGAAAATCGAGCGACCGCGTGAACCATCCTCCCATCTACTTGTAACTGGCTGGCGGGAACGCGCTGGGAAAATTTCATTTTGTATGTTTGTTGCAAATAAAGTAATAAAGGAGAAAACAAAAAGAAGAGAAAATGGAGAAAATGTTCATTATTTGGATTTATGTATATGACCCGGCTTTTTGACAGTAAACAGAAAATTTGATTTATCGTTCTTTTTCTCCTCATTTATATAATATATAATAACATATAATTCATTATCTACTACAGTTGAGACCAGAAAATGAATATAAAATATTCACTCTGTCAATGATCGTGCACTACTTGGATTTGATGAAATTGATGATGCACCACATGTGTTTTAGAATGAAATCGTTATCAGTTAGTAGTTAAAAAACTACAAAAATGTAACCATGTGAAAGATAATAGCATAATAATATAATGATGAGATATATAAAAATTCAAATTTCAAATTATTCTCACAAGAGAAAAATATTTTCATTCTAGTAAGTTCCAATATACATGCATACATTGGACGCACATATCCAGGCAAATATTTGAAATCATTTTTCCAATCGTACATCTATCATTAATAATATTCTTTAATTTAATGGAGTCGGTTATATATATTTAGATGAACAAAGTCGGTTACATTAAATGACAAAATCCTAAGCTGATATTTCTGAAAATTATTGAGTTCAATGAAATGTATGACCTATAGCGTGGAATCTCAAATATCCCAATCTTTATTATCCACATATTCTAACAGAATAGTATTAATAAGAGAACGAGATGTTTTATGTAGTTGTTACGATGCTTGTATGAAAGAGAATTGTAATTTAACGTCTGCCTTAGGAAAGCTTGGCCATTATCATTATTATAAGAGTCTAATGTTTTATAACAATAATGCAAAGAGCCAATCAAAAAGTATTTTTATCCCTATGTAGTCATATTACTCATAAAAAAGATAATATTGTTGAATTGATAGAGTAATACTTAATGTAGTACATATATCTCTATGTGTTGAAATTAACACAAATGGAAATATCGAAACACACATTATAAATATGATTTTTTAAAGTATCCCTTTCTTATATCGAAACTGTAATGTTACTTTGAAGTCGAAACAATTAAAAAATCTAAGTGATTAATTTCTAAACAGTTATACTTCTCGATAAGGGTAACTGCATCATTTTAATAGAAAATTGAAACTGTTAGTGCTAAACAAACAATTTTGAATGAAGGGAATTGAATTAAATGCTTTGTAGAATAAATTAGATAGATATTAAATTTATTACAGAGATATTTAATAATTTTACTGAATTATCCACAATTTGAAACATTCCTTCCAATGTATATGCAATTACAATATTAATTTTTCATTAGAATATTATCTTATTAAGTAGATACTATTAAAATGTTTCAAATTCTTAGTATTAAATATTGCTTTAATATTCACAATTCTTTGCACATTTTCATACAATAATCTTTACCTAACAATTTCTGCTTTAATTTTTTTTCTCTAATGTTTCTTATATAAAATTCTCCAATATTTGATAAAGAAGAAATAAATATTCTGCGTTCTTCAAATATTCCAAGTTGAAATTCAATATAGAATTAGAAATGATTTTATGTTCAGATAAAATAATTGAAGAAAATATAGAATTAAGCTTTACAAACATTATCTAACGGAAGAAAGCTAGCAATTGTCACAACGTATAATTCATCTACCCACAATTACTTGAGATTAAATGGATTGTTCTCTTGAGATATGAATTATTTCCTCTATTAAAATGCCTCTTGGAAAGATCATATAAAATCTAGTTCGAATTATAATATTTTTCAAAACCCCTTCACGAAAATAAGCTCTTTCAAAACAAAGACTTTCAATATATATTTATATATAACATGCCAAAAGATTGGAATTACTTTCCCAATTGTACCAATATTGCACTACCTAGTCTTACCGCTAATTTTATTATTAGTCTGAAAGTAATGCCAAAGACATTAATGATATTAGGTTACTCCAAAAGTTTCTTTCATTTTATAAGGAAATAATACATGCGAAACATTTTTTGTTTTATATTATTTTATTCCAATAGAACAAAATGGATCATACATAATTCAATACAATAATATAAAACAAAAAATATTGTGCATCTATTATTTCCTTGTAAAACGAAAGAAATTTCTGGGACAACCTAATATAATAATTTCCCTTAATTCGATAGATCTTGCGACAAAAAGTTTTCGGTGATAACAAAGACCTAAGCTGATTCCTTTTTCAATTCTTAGATGTTGTAAAACATTTAGTAATTCCAAACTTTTGGTTAGTTGCTTCATATTGTTTTACAATGTTTATTTAATATTATAACTTTATTATAATTAATATCATAATTTTATATAATTATTATACAATTAGTATCATAATTTTATAACTATAATTACCAATTGCACATATTCGTGATAAGGTGCAGGTATATAAGTGTTTTCATCTTACAATAGTAACAAATTATTTGTGTTGCATTTAAAAGATACAGATGTATCTTAAATTTGGAAATTTCGATTGTCCTTAATTGCAGATGTATTATTTATTTGTTTCAATTTCGCAACGATATTAACCAGCACGCTATTTATCAAAATATGGAACGCGTTTAAACTTTGACAAATGTATAAAAGTTGTAAATCATTAATGGATGTTATTACATTTGTTGTCATTAGGAAATATTACTATTTCAGAAGCTTAAACAATCTTATAATTCTGAACAAAGGTAGCGGAGCTAAAATTGAAAATAAATCGTTTCTTTTTCTTTATGGGACGCTCCAAAAAACTTTGAGGTATGCTTTTGATGAAACGAAAAACGAATTAGAGGATTTTGAAGAAATATTGTCTACAAAAGAATTTATACAAATATTTTTAAGTATTTTCTACGGATAGGATATTACAAATTCAAAAAATGCAGAAACTGTTATAATAAAAAATGTATGTGTTTACGTGCGTACACGCTCAGTAACAAAACAGATAAAATTAATAGCTAATATAAATTTCTATAATTTTCTACACACATACAAATTTTCATATATTCTTAGTATATAAAAGATATGTAATCAGTATAGACTTGGATATGTGTATAATATAAAATATCTTTGTTCACTAAGAAGAAAGAGCTAATATTAATAGTTAATATAATTTTTTATAATCTTCTTTCATCTTAATTCAAAAATGTTTATATATCTATTAGTATGAAAAAATATAAAACAAGTATTGGTAGAAACGAAGCTACGAATTTTTGGAATTCAAAAATCTTTATAATAAAAAATATTCTTGCTTACTAAGCAAAAAGACAAAATTATTTAGTATTTTGCAAATGTGCACCGATGATTTACTAACCGAGCAAAGTCCGCTTAAGACTAATATGTATTTAGAATGTAGGCGTTGCTATTAAAATTTGTAAAATTGCCAATAGCTTACGTGACAGTTAAGCTTCTTCGAATTGATAACTGCCTTGAAACGTTCTGTCCTTTAAGCTATTTTAAATAAACAATTCTATATCTGTAGCCCATTTCCTGCTAAATATCTTTTCTTCCTAAATATATTACGTATTGAAAACGATCAAAATAGCCCAATATAAATACATTCAAACTTCGACTAATACCCACATACAATCATATACATGATATATATTGCTGGAAAAAGAATCGTTGAACTATTTTAATAGACTGTTTTAGAAAAAGAAATTTAGTAATCTAAGACGGACATGTATTCTTTAATAATCATTCATTTGTTAATTTTTACAAATTTCATAATTGATCATTCGTGTAAGCTAGATTCAAAAATTAAACATTTAGATTAGGTATGTATTATAATTCATTATTCTTAAACATCAGTATGATACAAATAAGTAATTATTTAATATTATTTAATATTACAAGTAAGTAACTATTTATAGCGAAACATAAGATTTCAGTTACTATAAAACAGATAACAACATTCATTCTATGACCGCTTTTTAGTCGATATAAAATAACAAATTATTTATAAGAACGATCCGAGAATCGATAAAGGAACTGTAAGCAGAACAGAAATTTCAGTTTCTTGTAACAGTTTCAGTCTCTTCTAGCCTTACAAAACATAAGAAATATATATTTAAGTCTTATATTACAACAAGAAATTGGAAGTACAATTTTGTATAACGGAATTAACAGACTAAATTCAAAATTTTCTATCTTCTGAACTCCTCTGGAACCAAATTCCTTTTACGTATCTGGATTGCTTCGTTAACCATCGGGAGATAGATTAGAGAGGTGGAAAGGACCGACCGGAAACGAGATAATCGAAATTGTATGCGCGCCAAGAAGTCGGGCCGGGACGACCGACTTTGCGTAGAAAGCAAAATGCGCTCGAATCACCACGCATCCGGGCTCGAACCACTTGCCAAAGTCCCCACCATTGTGGAAACTTCATTCATGGTTCGCCTCCTGCAGGTGCGCGCGCTTATTAAGTCACTACCAACGAACGTAACGCGTAAAAATAAAAATGTCACCCTTTGATGCTTGTTTCTCTACTATTCTCCTAAAATTACTATTGAAACACGCGTCAATTTTCAGGATTATGGACCTTCTGACAGTGTTTTGGAGTGTGTTTGTAAAATTGGATCCATTGATCTCCTACTGATTTCTACCCACAGTCAATTACAAAAGTCTACATACGATATAAAATGTCTTAGCAAAAACGTTAGATCTATGAATTTTGATGATATATCAAAACACATATTGTTAAAATGTAATACAGTTTATTCACTCTCAGCTTTGTAAAAAGAAAAGAAATAGAAAAATATAAAATGCAATGTAACAAAAATTATATACATCTATTATATCTACGTGTAAAGATAAAATTAAACTTAATATTATATTAATATGTTATAGATCTTCCGTACATAAGCACTGATAACATTTGTCGTTTCTCATGTAATTTTATCCTGATTTTTGTAAGTCACACGTTTGAATTTTCTAAATTCCTTTTAGAAATACGTCGATCATAATTTTATCGATATGTACTGCGTATAAATAATTGTTTGACAAAGTCTTTAGTTTCTTTGATAAGTCAGATATACAACATTTGATAGATGTACATAGACTTTTGTAACTGACTGTATTTGAACTATTTAGACGCTTATAATCATTGGAGATTTCAAGATCATATTCCGTACGTTCAAATTAGTACGAGTATTGCTTTACATAAAGGATTTGTTGCTTTAAATATTGAATTGAAAGAAATACAACATGTAGGAAATTGAAGAAAAGAAAATTAGTATTCTACATAATGGACTACTTGATAATAAAATTTTAGATTTGAGTAGAGAAATAATCATCTTTCATTATAACATAATTGTAGAATGTGCACTTTTTTTATTACCAAATCTTGCGAATTTTGTAATATATTATGTTACGTTGAACTATGTTCTATTTGTACCTTAAACAACTTCTAGATATGGTTTTCTCGTATATAATAAATACTACAAAGAATGAAAATGCCTCCAAGGCATTGCAGCTTTTTTTATAAATTTTGCGAAATCTTTTCCCCTTTTTGGCTAAATCTTAATTTTCTCTATGTCGCAAAATCTATGAATCTACGCACCGTAAAATATTTCCTTCCGCCATATTTCTTTTATTCTATATTGAACGTAGAGATACATATAAAGGTAGAGAGCGTGAGCGAGCTGAGAAAGCGATAGAAGAACAGAAAGAGAACTCTGCATAGAGGCTTCTTGTGTTTTTGTCTAACAACGCATGCACATTCGTCTAGTAGATATGTAGGTGTAACTCTCATCAACGAGCGGTATCAGTGTGCATGCCTGATTAGACAAGGACAGAAAACGTCTGTATGCAGCGTTCTCTTTCTATTCCTGTATCACATCCACTTACACCGTTTTACGTGGTAGCATATGACTCGCGTACTCTGTCTTTACATCTCTATAATACTAAGACGACAGGAAATCTAAAGATTTTTCTAGCAATAATAAAGATACTCTATTAGAAGAGGCTTAGCGTATAATTACCTCATTTAACGTAATACCCGTAATAATTACCAGTTCCAAGATATTCGTCTTGAAAGAGTATCATTTATCTGAAATAAATAATTCATTATTTAATAAATTTAAGATAAATGATATCTGTATTTAGCGCTTTCTTTTAATGTATATGTAAATATTCCTTTTCCTTTTTTATATATATCTGTAGGTAATATAAAACAACACTTTCTCTCTCTAATTACCCATAAATAATAGTTACAGTTACTATCTGTTTCACTAGGCTGCGGCGAGTTTAATTCACTCACTCTAGCTAATAATAATCTTACGCCTGCAATTTTTGAGCAGGAAAATGATTAAAACAGTAAAGTAACTACTTCTAGTATGGATATATAAAATTATTTAAATCCTACTATAAGAGTAAATAGGCTTCTATATAATGTACGAGATATATATAGATAGGATTCAAACTATAATACGTTTCTATCATTGTACACTGATATGTTGAAAATAGTGGTATAAACCAAAGAGTGATGGTTCTTGCGTAAATGTAAGTCAGAAATATAAAATGACGATTTTTAATACGAGGCTTCTTTCCCGAGAACATCGGATTTGGAACTTCTCTAATTGTAAATATAGTATGTGTACATATTTGACTATTCTCTGATTGGATAAACTACAGGAGATTATTCTATACGTGAAAATAAATTGAAAACGTAGAACAGAATTATTTCATTTAAAGATTCACTTTCGAAAAACGGAATATGTAGATTTCTAAGTTTCTAAATTTATAATTATATAATTACATTTGTTCTATTTTATATTATTAAAATATATTAATTTAACGACACTCGTTTTTAAAAAATTTTAAACACATCAAATTATTACAAATGAGAAGGCTTTCGCAAAGGATCTTGCAATGGATTCAAACTAAAAATTATCGCAACTAATTGAATCAAGTCCTATTTTTCATTGAAATGAATTGATTCGTTATTTGGATTTCCAATATTAATAATAAAATACTAGGGACCAGACTACAAATGTTTAATCAAATTCATATTGTTATGCGCGTGAAATTGAGAGATAGACATAAATAATGATTTGTTTCAATTATTAAATGTTATAACGTGTATATTATTTTTCATATTTCATATATTTTTGCATTTTTCTTAGAAGTATTTTGTGCCCTACTTTTTCACATTGTTACATTTTATTAAAATACACTATTGAATTCCTTAAAACACCCTAATATAGTGTATTAGACGACATAGTATTAGACGATATAGTATATTAATACGACTCTACATATTTTATTAAGGATTCCAACGTAACTTTAATAGAATGTCAAAAATTGAGAGTTTGATTTGCTTTCCTATTTAATACTTTTCAAGAAGTATTTTTTATAAATCAATGAAACATTTTATTTCTAATTCTTATCGATTATCACACTGTTAACTTTCACTCAAGGATTAATAAAATATGGTTTTTGTTATATTTATATATGTACTTATGTATTAGTATCGCGTCGTTATAGCTTTCGTTATAGCATCAATATACAAAAGCATTATGCTAACTATGTAAAAAGATTCAGTACTTAAAGAAAGAATTTCCATTTCGAAAAACAATCCACAAACATATAAAAGTCGTAAATCATTAATGAAAGTTATATATTGTACTTGTAATTATTAGTAAAGTACCAATTCTCGTGCAGATACATATATTTATAAACAAAACTAGGCAAATACCACCAAAACAGAGATTTACTTTATCCTTTAAATTCTACTTTTACACGTTATGGTAATTTCTTCACAAACGTATAATTATTAATACTATGTTTCATAAGTTTAAGCGATTTAAGAAACTCTTTTCGACTCGAAAAACAAACCACTTGCATTGAAACAGCTGAAGAAAATTCATCTACATGCCCAATTCTCCCTCCCTTAACCTAACTCTAAAACCAAAACGTCAAGGATAGCGAAATAGAAAAGTAGAAAACAGAGAAGATACTGCTAACATTCCCAAAACGTTCTTCAGGATGCATTAAAGCCTCAGAGGGAAGATCACGAGAGAGTTCGTCGAGGAAATCCGAAAAAGCACGAGAAAGAGAGATAGACAACTGAGAGGCGTGCTTCGACTGCGAGCACTTTCTTCGCGTGAAACTGCACAAACCTCTCGCTCGAAACGAACACTCGACTATTTTAACCGTGAAATAACTCAGTCGAGGGTTCAGCCAGGAGGGTTCCGAGTGGAAAAGAGAAAAAGAGAACGAACGAAAGAGGAAAGAGGGAAGAGGGAAGAGGGAAGAGGAGAAGAGCGACTGTGGCATGATATGTAGGTCCTAAAGATAGAGCACCCGAAACAACCATAAACCTTTTTATTCCAGTTGCCCTGTCCGACGATGCTTTCTTTTGTACACGATCCACTCTTCCTCTCCACCACGTGTAATGTTACTTTTTATCGCGGAAAAAAGATTTTCCCGAAGATTACGCCGCCGCCCTGAGAGGAACACGGTTTTTAATTTGCTGGATGGTACCAACTCGCTCGATTTCGTGATAAGCTCCTAATCCGGAAATGTACAGTCGATCTTTTTTCCCCTTTTTACTGTCTCTTATTTCATTTTTTTACTGTTCCCTTGTCTTTCCTCTTCATTTTCATTTTTACTGTTCTATTTGTCTCCTTTTATAGGATTGTAATGATTGTCTTAACACGTTAATTGAACTATTTTTTTATCAGAGCAATGAAAACTAACTATCAAATAATACCTTCGGGTTATAAATAAAACATAGTAACTTATGTTAGATTACTAAAAATTTTATTTTGCATTTTACATTATCCACGAGAGAGATTAGCAGTTAAATTAGATTAAATTAAAAATTTCAAAATTAAGTAATTTAACCTTAAATAGTTATACTTCATAATGGCATAACAGTTTATGAATGATTCAGGGCGAACTTTTAAAACAGACTTGTAAAAATTTGTGAGACATCTTTCACAGATGCAACATATTTTTAGTAAGCTATGAACAGGTTTAAGAACGTATTAATAAATGTTCTATTAAATGTTAGACCAATTCAGAACAGACAAATTTTAGTGAAAATGGATTCTGTGCACAAAATATAGGTAAAATTCAATAGAAAATTTAAAGCTTCTAATGCACCTTGATGACTGACCTCGTTCCTAATGTAGGTAATAGATAATAAATGGCTTTTCGTAAACCATCGTAAGAAAGGTACAGAATTAACAGATATTAAAGACAGAATTAAAATTACATTTAATGAATATAGTTAGCAGTTGTTATATTTGTAACATTATTTGCAGCACAGATGTAATTAATATTTTAAAAGATTTAGTGTATAATTATAAAACTAATTGCATGTGTTGAATAACTTTTTGTTATTGGAGGAAGATAGGTTAAGCGATTGTTTTCATGATATTTGACATTATGTACTTTTTATATTAATCAGTGCATAGAAGTCAAATATTTAGGGCGTAGTAAATTTTATTGAAGTTTTAAAACCTAAAATATTCTTTTTTGGAAGAAATAGCATATTATTCAAATAAAAGCAATCGAAGGTAATAAAATTAATTTGAAACATTTTTCTCTACTCTACGTAATTAACGAGTTACAATAGAAAAATATTTGTAAAATAAATTTATGTGAAACTATGTTGCCACAAAAGTTTCTTCCGTTTTATGAATCCATTATATTTGTTTCAATAGAACAAAACAAAAAATGTTGTGCATCTATTATTTCCTTATAGAATGAAAAAACTTTTGATAAAATAATCTAAACTACATGTATGCATATAGCAGGACGTAAAAATGAAATGAAATTTAATTAGTCCGAGATTCCAGATATTTTAACGTCAAATTTAACTTTACTGTTTACAACATCATAATATTATTAAAATAAGAATTACGTTATGATGTTAACTTCAATTTTAATTTAAAGCGCAATTTTCAAAGTTCGACTTCTTATTGTAATACAAAACCATATATCAAAATTCAATTAAAAGTAACACAGAGTACACAGATTATATGAAAATGCTTAGAAAATGTCTTTTGAAAACAGAATACATACATCGTATTACGTTTAAAATGACTAACAGAAACGAATATAATTTCAAAGAAAAATTCAAGTACATAAGAACAGAAAATAAAAGCCATTAGTCAGAGCTCGTAAAAATTACCAGATAAAGATCTAAACCCACGTAACTTATTGTTATATACTGTCTTAGAGAAACAAACACTACAAAATTTTAACTCTGATAAATTACCTATTTTTACGTTAAAATTGTTACATTCTGTATTTGCATTATAAATATACTACCTATGTTATATCCGAAGAGGTTAATGAAAGAGTGACACAGATACATTTTTCCCGAAAGTAAAAAATATAGTTGGAATAGGAGAAAATATATCAAATTATACTAAATATTCGAAATATATGGATTATAATATTTGTATTTAATTAAGTATTTAATGTTTTAAATAATTTAGTATTAAACTTTCTTAGTATCTTAAACTAATATTTTTAATATTTTGAAAAAGTAACACCTGGGTAAACTTACTTTATTAGTAATAGCTGGACTGCAAATGTTTGTACTCATTAAGTGTACAAATACATGAATAAAGAACATACAAAATATGTCAGCAATATTTTTAATAAAAGTCTAGATTTTATCTAGACATTATCTAGATATTATCTGCGATACAATATTTAGCAAAAAATATTTAACCATACATTTACAGTTATTCTGATATGTATGGTTTGTGTTATGATAAATTAGGATATTTATTGCAAACGTATCTTCAGAACAAAAATCAGTGTACAGCGTGAATAACTATAACATATAACAAATGTTAAATATGATCCCTCTGAGTATTAAGGTTTATTAATTTAATGGATAATTGGCTGTTTGAATAATGATCTTTGCGAAATACACACTTTCACTAAATATCTTATTATTTTCAGATTGTCTTTAAATTTGACCAGAACATATAATCATGATAGATGTGTCTCATAACGATGTTAACAAAATTTTAAAAAATTAAAAATTTGAATGTTTCATCTAGCAGATAATAGTTTTCCATACTAAATGTTCAAATATTTTCGTAAACCCGTATACGTGTAATAATAGTAACAATTTAACTGGGGATACTTACGCAAATTCATAATTTTATAAACACAATTTCAAGAATGGATCTTAACTAGAGAATTGGTTTATCCATTGTAAATTCTAACGAATTTGAGACTCATGATGACTACACAGAAAACTCATTTGCGAAAAGAAAATCCTTTGAGACGTTTCTGACCATTCGAAAGCGACCGTTCGAAAATAACGCCATTGAAATTACTCCATCGTTAAATTATCAGAACCACGGAACAGCGATGAATGTTATCATCATTCGCATCTTCCAGAGATAGACGATCGTTTTTGCCCCGTTTTCCCTTCTACTTTAGGATTTCGCTGAGCCGACTTAATGCGTTTCGCGTGAATCAGCTGATTTTTCAGCAGACTATGATTTACGAAGCAACCGACCGTTCGAAAATTGATCAAACACGGCTCGAATCCCCTATCGGTCGTTTGAGATCCCATCGAACGATGCCGATCATGTTCTTTAAACTTTCCTTTGCCGAGGGTGAAAGTTCCTCCTGCAAAAACTACCATCGAAACCTTCAGCTCATGGAAACATTGGAGACTTTTTTCCCCTTCTGATAGTTTTAATTCATGATGGCTTGAAGTTAGAAGAGATTATAGTAAAACAAATCGTAAAGCTCAATAAGATCAATTACTGGTATAGTATAAGTATAGTATAATAAGATATTAATTACAGATATAAGTACAGGCAAATTCATATTCTTATGAGTATGATTAAAATAAATACCCTACCCTATAATATATAATAATCCTACCCTAGGTAGAAAATCTTTAGCCATTAAATATTACCTAAACAGGCACTATACTAAAGATATTTTTGTTTGTTATGTGCATTCTATACATTTCTGTATCATCAAATTTCCCATAAACGGATATATGCATAAATGCTACAATTCCGCAGTTTACTTTATTTATGTTTGTTTATTTTTTAAATAATGTTCCGTTTGCGACATTCTTACGCTGTTTTAATACTTAATAGGTTAAGGTAGAATATAATGGTAGTTTCTCTGACTGACGTTACACGGGTGCGGCTACATGAGACCAAACGTCACCGAACGTTAACGAGTGACGACTGTACGCAGGTAAACGGTGTCATTAAGAAAGCAAGACGATTAACCTTTTCAAGAACGGCGCTGCTCGAGCGAGCATCAACGAAAAAGGAGGGAAATGATACTCGCTTGGTTGACCTATAATTAAATCGCTTCGACAGCGACAATCTCGTTGTAACGAATATGCACCACAAATGTCGAAAAGAATTTTCACGATAATAGCTGTTGTATCGATGTAAATGAACATTTCAAGTTAACAAATGTATTAAATAAGTATATACACTCCTATCCAAAAATTTCGGCACCTTTTTTGAATGAAACAACATTTTTCGTACATTTTTTTAAGGAATAAGAATATTATAAATTTAGATTGTATTTTCATGTAAATTTTCACGATGATTATTAGATGAAATATTTGTGATTCTTTGGGCACCGATCGAGTTGTTACTGATACGTTGCGCTTTGAAACTGTTTTAGGTCTGTCGTTTTTTCGTTTACACCAAGACGGAACAAAGCGCAGTGTACTATTAAAAATACGATCGAAATTCGGAGAACTGCAAATATGTCAAATATTAAAATTATAACTCATTTTTAAATATAACTACATAGTTACAATTTCAAAATTAATTACTGTTTCAATACTATAAAAGCATATCATCTTAGGAACGAAATATTTATTTACATAAAGTAGTCTTTTATTTTGAACCCCAATATGCCCCAAACTTATTTTAGGAAAATGATAAAATTAGAAAAATGTCTAAAATTGTCAATACATAACTAAGCTCATTAATTTCAAAATGACACAAGTCCATTTTTCGATACTATGCGAATTATCGATATAACTGTCCTCAATTTGCTATTTGATCTATCTACCAATCTACTATTGAAAATAATATAAAATTCTCATCCCTTAGCTACTACGTTCCCACACAATGACATACATATTATAGGTTCACGAAATATGATGTTTTTACGGCCATCATTTTGAAACCATTAATCACGCATTCGTTTCATTAATTCAAGGGAAAAGCCAATTCTACTATTCAACCTGTAAAGCAGGTTTACAATAATGAGATACTACTAAAAACTACAAAATATCAAGACACGAAGTAGTTGTCCATACCTTAAAAATTTTATACCAAAATATACCCAACACACTGAAAACCTACAAACAGTGATTAAGTTTGACACACATTTTTTTATTAAATATCATATTTGGCATAAACTAGTTAAAAGCATCATAATAAATTATTCGATGATTTTCAAAACAGTATAAGTTTTCGGTTTTACGAATCTTTTTACCTGACAATATTATGTTTTAACTAGTATTTCTGGGTTATAAGTAGCCACGATAATTTGAGTTACGTTTGGATTAGGTTACTTAAAACTCTAAAATAAATTTTATACTTTGTATTTCCCAAAAATCATTTTATATTTTAGATGATAAATATCATTGACAATAGATATCAGTGATATTTAAAAACAAACCTGATCTATTATTAATAAATATAACCCAAACTATTATAAATATTGATATCAATAACTGACTAAAAGTTAAAAATCCAAGGTACCAATTAAGAGTTGAAGATAAAATTAAATGAATTAAAGAAGATACACAAGAAAAATTGACGTTCTTTAAATATCGATTGGCGAACTTTCGCTTTTTCAGATGGCTCCGATTCCGATTACTAATTTTATTACTTGATTTTTCTAGAGGTTCGAACAAATTCGAGAGTTATTACGAATGCGGAAAATATAACGCAGAAAATAGTCGATAGGTATGTTTGTTCAAACGACTCTCGTTCTCTCCCCTTCGAGCATTCACGGTACGTAAAGTCCGGAAATTACGAATAAATTGTTATTAGCTTAAGCGGTAGAACGATACTTTATTGCTGACTAGTTTATCATTTCGAGGGTTGCAATTTTTTAAGCTGTTTACGCGGGTCATTGGACTTTCAGGTAAATTGATAGAAGTGTTTTAATTGCCTTGAGTACGATAAATTTGTGATATAACGATCGAACTACGGGAAAATTGTCTCTATTGCAACAAAATTCTGATATACTATGTAATTTAAGGTAATTTACTGTGTGATTTCTTTCAACAAAAAGATTAGTATATCGACATGATTACTGTCGTAAAGAGACTTCTGGGCTCACCTTAGAAGCTGTTGAACTAAGTTGAGCTGTACTAAGTATTTTACAAAAATTTTAATAATGTATAAATTATGCGGTATACCAACTTTTAATATGTAACTTGCAACACTATGTAGAAGTGATTCGAAGTAAAGTGACTTTGAAATTTTTATCTAAAAGTTAAAATTCTAGGATATTTTTCTCATAACAATTAAAATTAGACATTAATTGTTTTGCATAATTCTTAACTATCAAATATTTCTCAACTCTTTCAATTCCATTCCTATATTTTCAACACATTCATTGTTCATTAAAATGATTAAGATGAACGTACAGAAAAACATAAAAAGTAGTCTTATGTACATATATATGTAATTTATTTATTAGTCTATATGTACCTCTCATATATATTTCGATATGTACATTTTAAGAATGAGCAAGTATATGACTGATGCTATTAATGTTCAAGAGAATATAAAATACATTAACATTTATTATTACGATTTAATCCCATTGGAAAACATATCTTTCATATGAACTTGCCTGACGATATACTGAATTTTGGAATTGTCTTTTTATAATATAAAATATGATACAATTTTTGAATTATGTTCTTCACTTATGACTTTCATATTCACCTCATTCTCCTCATCATAGTCCCAAAACTTGAAACATCAATGACAATGGGCGGAAACTTGCCTTAGAAAGAAAACACCTTTTAGTAGTGACGGATTCAAGAAGTACTGAAAAGAAGTACCACGGGGCAGGAAAGTAAGCGTTGCTCTTCATCGCTCACCATGACGCATTACTGTATTTTTTCATTCGTATATCCTGACATTTTCGGCCAATACACGTTCTTATCTTTATGATTGTTTTGGGTTTATCAGAAATAACTAATCTAACCGGTATCCCTTTCATGGGACTTCTCTGTATCTTCATAGATACTATACATCACAAAAAGGTACGAACATGATAGCTTTGAATCCTCTATAAATATTAAAAGAAAAAAAGAAGTGGTAATTTTACATAGACTCGAATTTAATTGCAACAAATTGCAAATATTTTAGCAAAAGCCCAAAACATTGCCAAGTAGAATCAATCACTGCTTGAACAAGTTCGAAACTTTACCAGCACTTTGCCAGAAATGTTCGTTCCGTCCAGAATCATTTTTCTCGACGAAAACTGATCTCGAAAAAGAAAACTCTCTTTACTCGATATACAGCTAAATGAAAAGGATCAGACGGAGAAAAACGAGGTGGTACGAAGCAGTAACGTAAACGCGGACGAGTGACACGTGCCCGAAGAGTCATTATTCCATCAGCATGCCGGTTCGTCGACGAGTAGAGACGCACACGTGTTTACGTGTCATTACGCGCAAGTGCAGGCGGATGACGCGAAACGAAAGTCATAGGTCTGAAGTGGGAAATGGCCACGAAGAAACACGATGTGACGAAAGCGATTGAGCGTTCTTCGCATTGAACGACCGGCCGGTGAAACAAAGATCAACGTCTATTTACTCGCTGTAAAATTTGTGGACGCTTAACGACGCGTAAGTACGTCATCGCCGACATCCCTACACCCGTGAAATTTATCGAAAATTTAAAGTGATCGCAATTAATCGTGCAATGGTTTCATTTAAATGTACGTATTTCATGTACCGCTATGATTCTATTTATGTGTTTTGTGATTGTAATGGGGTATATTTTGGATATGGATGTATAGTTATGAAATGTATTGATATTGACGTTGAATCATACTATGCGACAAAAAGATAACATACCTCAAAAATTTGATGTATGTAGCATGTAGTAAATACATATACATATATATTTTCGGTGCACAATATATTATGATAAAAAATAGAGAGAAAGGAACCTATTACGTATTTAGAACGCCACGTAAAAGTTTAATAAAAAATAAATCAATAAATATATATATAATAGAGATATATAAAATAAAAAATATATAGAATGTATCTAACATATTTAATAATAAATAAACAACGATAATATTCTATGTAGATATAATTAAAATATCTAATTATGATATAATATTATTCTTTGTGAATTATACATTTATGTAACAATATATAACTTTATATAAAAATATATACAGGCAGAAAGTGAAAATAAGACAATAACAGACATAAAGAATAGGCAGCATAGGTTAAGAAGAAACAGTTCATTGTAACGATGTATCCGCAGTATGTATCTTATTTTAGCCGCAACCATATAACAAATGGAAATTACACTCATCAAGAGTACACTTATCGCAAGTATGCTCATTAATCGTGTATGGTCACGGTCATTATAATTACAGTGTCATAAACTCATCACATTACACGATCGTGATTACGGTAGTAAAAAGTCATGCAGTTCCGACGTATCTTTCGTTCACGTCTTCATTTTCTTACAATTACTAGTAAGAAATTTATCATTAATTACCATATATTATCATATTAAATGGATACTCAACAGTCACAATCAGACACTTGATATTATCACTTTGACTTACTACTATCCATCTATAGCGAAAAATACTGCAGATCGAAGACCAATCGTTTCTAACGGGACACATTTTGATATTATTATAAGCTTTTTATATGGATGCATAGAGAAGATATTAAGATAAAATTCTCTTTTTTTCAATGGAATCACACATCTTTTATTTTATTACTCGATACAATAACTTTGTCACTCTTTATAGAAGAAAGATTACCTAATCCCAAACTAATGGTCGCCCTTATGGTTCGAAACTAATAACTTTTTGATGTATATCAAAGTATTTATACATATATCAAAAAGTCATTAATTTCGAACCATAAGGGTGACCACTAGTTTTGAAAACTTTTGTCGGAAGTCTTAATTCATGACATATGTATTTCATTAAACCAGCAATGGGTATCGAAATTAACACAATATTAAATTAAGATATTTCTTAAACTAATGATATTTTCTACATAAATGGGATAATACTTTTGTAAAAAAAAAATGATTGCGAGAGCGATATAGTAACAAAATACGATCCCATTTATAAATTCCGCACTCTTGCTAAATAATATATACTTTACTCTCTTTGCAATTTCTTTCATGGATCTAATCATAGATACTTATGTTCTCTTATAACACAATCGAAGAAGTAAGAATATTTTAAAACGAAACATATTCATGCATCGATAAATCAATGTTGCGTTTATAATTCACTTCAAATTTGCTTCATTTCCAAAAGGAATATAGTAACAAAACCAAATATAGTAACTAAACATGACTATAGATTTTCAGCTAGAAGAAAGGAACCTGCGCTGGGCAGCCAGTTACGCAGAGTGCATGCAAGAAGATGCAATGCCGGCACATCTCGCATCTGTCGTAGGGTATCCCCCACCTGGGAGAACTCCCTCCTTTCAGATATCGTTTCTTTCAACGTGGTAGAAACAGGTACAGCCGGAAAGCGGGCCGCGCTCGGAAGCTGCTGCATTAACCCATTAGGTCTTGATATCTTATTACATGATCCCCCAAAAATCTGGTACATTTTAAAGCTTTGATCGTCTACATCCAACGTTGCCCATTTATTGTACCCTAATTTTTTTTACAACATACATTTTTCAATTTTTTCAACAAAAATTCATACCACTTTTTATATTTTTGTAAATAATTTGTTCATCTAATGAGACGAAATAGTTTTCCACAAATATTACGCTATAGGAATCACAAGTTTGGAATTCTTATCTATTTCGTACATAATATATAAGCAATTTTATTGAATTAAAGGATATTATTAATGTTATTTGTAATGTTCATTACTAATTAATAATTTAATAAACGAGTAATCCAATAGAGGTGCAATTCGAAAAGTGATTCTAGATAATTGGCTGATAGTTATTGGAATAGAATGGAAATATTATTTGTATGCAAATTTTTGTATATAATATTATATAATTATATTATCATATTATTTCTTGTCATTATTTCACTTTTACATATTAATTTTGTTTTAGTTTCTTAACTACATGTCGATAACAATTTCATTTTAAGATACATGTGGCATCATCTGTCTTATCAAATGCAAATACATAGTGCAAGACCATAAAAAAATGTAATTCTTTCTTTTTAACTATGCCACATTGGAATACTCCATTTTGCACACAAAGTATATAAACCGTAAGATGAAAATCAGAAAACTAAGAAAGACAGAATTCTAATTTTGTTGAAATAAAAAATATCTATTTAATACATTATCGTTAGTAATCTATAAATGAACAAAAAATACGAAATATTCCATGATAAGATATTAAAAATATGAATTAATGGAGAAAGAAGAGGAGGAGAGTAGCAGAGGAACTGCCGCTTCGCAACATGACCTCGACGACTCTCGATGTCAATTTCTCGTTACATTACCTCCCCTTTCTAGGCTACGCACACCAAAGGTCACTGTGCTCCATCTGGTTTCTCTTTGAAAGATGAAAGATGAAAGAACCCAGTGCCAGGTTTTGCTGGAATTTCTCCTGGAATCGAAGCCAACCGCCAATTAACCCGACAGGCTTGTGCTAATTGGCAGATTTAATTCGACATCATTTTTGAACGACTGTACAGTGATTGCATACGGGATCAGCGTTTATTATCGAATCAGTTTCGTTTATTTTTAGATTTAGATTGACGTATTTTATCTAATTTTATTTTGTCGTATATTTAAATCTAATTACTTTATCTAGCTTTATTTATTTTTAGACTTAAATTTATTTATTCTTTTTAGTTTTACTTATTCTTAGAGTTAGATTTGTTTACTTTTGAATATTTTTTATCATTTTTTATTGTTTTCGATCAACTGTTAAACAAATCGTTTAAAAAGTTTTTTACATAATGTCTTTCATGAAACTGGATAAGATGGAGAATGTATGGAAAATACCGATCACTAAAAATCAAAATAATACGAAATATTCAATAGTTCAAAAATTAAAAATAATGATTATTAATACAGTGGAAAGTCCAAGATTTAATAGAAAAGGTTTTGAATAGTATGGAAAGGAGAATTTTTTATATGGCATTGACTCACCCTTCAATAGTAATACTAATTCATTGTTTGCATAGATGTTATAATAGTATCATATATAGTATATCTAACGTCTAAAAAAAAAAAGGATAATAGTTTTAACAATGGTAATAATAAACCAGCTGAGAACGGGATAATTTTATAATATTGGTCAGCAGTATATCTAAGCATACACAAACCAAATAAATATTCTAAGTTAATTTTCTAGAACAAAGACATCGTATGGAAAAAATTGTATTCCCATCTTTGTCTTATTTGTTATGTAGAATCACAATATACAAAGTGAATTTTCTATCATATTTTATTTGCTTATTTGACTATTCATATAGTTCGTATAGTATAACATATTTATATAATTTGGGTATTTTAACAGTTTAAATACTGCTATAAAAGGAAACCTTTTTTCTAGTACTGAAAGTCATGAGAAACAACAAAATTTTGCCCTTTTATTTCGTTTTACTTAAACGTCCACCATTTCCAAACACTTCCTCTTGGAAACAAAACCGCCTCTGCCTCAGAAAACCTTCCAACAGACATCAAACTATCTAACCATCCGCGAGAAGGGGCAATTTAGGAATTAATTCGACGAGCAATCTCCACGAATAGCACTACTTCCGATAACTCCCGGGCAATTTCTTTTTCCCGCTTTGAAAGGCTAGCAGAAGGTTCCATGATGAAGAAAAGAAGAAGAAGGTTGATGCATTTTGAGAGGAACGAAGAAAGAAAAGAAAGGGATGATGAGAAGATCAGACAAGTCGGTCCCTCTCTTCGTCTCTTTCTCTCTTCGTCTTGGCTCATTTCATCTGCTCGCCATCCTTTGTTCCCACGCCTCTTCTTGGACCGTCTTCTTCTTCTTCTTCTTCTTCTTCTTCTTCTTCTTCTTCTTCTACTACTACTACTACTACTACTACTACTACTACTACTACTACTACTACTACTACTACTACTACTACTACTACTACTACTACTACTACTACTACTACTACTACTACTACTACTACTACTACTACTACTACTACTACTACTACTACTACTACTACTACTACTACTACTACTACTACTACTACTACTACTACTACTACTACTACTACTACTACTACTACTACTACTACTACTACTACTACTACTACTACTACTACTACTACTACTACTACTACTACTACTACTACTACTACTACTACTACTACTACTACTACTACTACTACTACTACTACTACTACTACTACTACTACTACTACTACTACTACTACTACTACTACCACCACTACTACTACTACTACTGCTTCTTCTTCTTCTTCTTCTTCTACCACCGATATTGCCCGTCGTTCGTTCGTGAATCACCGTTACACTCAAAGGGAAATTTAGACGAAGCCTTGGCCAGTTGGAGAAAACAAAGAAAAAAGGAATTATAAAAAAAAGAAAATCATCGTGGTGGTTTGGAGGCGAGACGAGAAGGTTGTTGCAGGTTCAGGAGGATGTGAGATTGTGAAAGTCGCAGGTAAAAATGAGCGAGTTTACTAGGGAAAAAATTTTCTTTCGCGCCTCGTTTCCTTCCTGATTCGTTCGGTGTTAGTGAGGGAACCGGTATGAGAAACCGGACGAACACGCCGCGGGAAACATCGTGGCGTATGAATATTGGAAAAGTAACGGGACCCAGGAGGCGAAAGCTTGGACGCTTGCGTCTCAACCTCGTCGCGGTCCACGGCTTGACTTTGAAATGATAGTGTTCTTCTTTCAAAAGTTAACCCCTTAAACTACGGAGAATTAAATTCTTTGATGAAAATAATATGGGTAAATATATAATAATAATATAATAAAAAATATGAAATATAGTAAAAAACACATTTTTATAGTCTTCTAATGGCATAACAAATTTCTATCTAGGTTTTGTTTTTCTACTCGTGTTCGTTATATCATGTTTATGTAAATTAACAAAATAATTTTTTAATTAATCTTTTGAAGCCATATTAGTCTTAAAACCTTAGGTAGAATAATCTTCTATAAAGCTTCTGCTTATGAATTAGAATTTGAAATCGAAAATTGAGTATACGTGTGTTCCAGTTCCATTAAAGAAATTACAAAAATAATTTCTTAATGAATTTCTTCTTTTCTTATTGAACAAAGAAAAACTAATTGAAATTTGAAATATGACTAACAAAGAAAATATGTCTAACAAAGAAATACTTCAGGAACGAAGATCTTAGGAAAGATCTCGGAATCGATTCAATCGGGAAAGCAATTGTACAATACGCCAAAAGATACGAAGAGATTAGTCAATTATTATCCAAATATCTAAGCAAACGATCTATACAGTCAACTTATCTTAAAAAGATTAATTAGAAAACACCCAAACGACTTAACAAACTGAAAGGATATAAGCTAAAAATTTAGGTAACTATATGCTACTGTCATTAACGCGTCATATATAAATTTGCCAAATATCTTCGAAATAAATTGCAATCTACGATAAAGTGCTTTAAAAAATTACAAAATAGAGGAAGATAGAAATAAAAATTTGAATGGTTATGTACAAGTAGGAATAGAGTGGAAGTGAAGGAAAATGGCCACAGAAAATTCAATAAAACTGCAATGTCCTGACGTGATCTATCGTCGTGTACGAAAAGAAGATCAGACACACGGCGGCAGCTAGTGGGGAAAGGGTCGAAGATGGAACGATGAATAAAATGTGTTCGCGGATTTAGGGGCAAATTTAGTGCCTCAAAGTGGGTTATGAATAAAAAGAGAAATTTATTGTAATGTAAATATAAAACAAGAATACTATTGAAATGAACTTACTATAAAAAATATTTTATATGAATAATGTCTTAATTTAATCAAATATTAATGTAAATTAATTGTTAAATATGATAGTGTAATACAATATTCAGTTAATAAATCATTATGAAATATGTACCTACACGCCACATATTGTTTTATATGTTTTATTGTTTTCATAATCATAAAGATTTATTGACAAAGCATAGTTATGTGATTGTTATAAAGAATGGATCTTTTGAAACATTTATCACATATCTGAATAAAGTAATAAAAAAATTCATCTAGATAATCAAGAAACAATAGAATTGTCGTAATCCTCACGTTGCACATGGTTAGTAAATTTAATAACACTTATTTGAAACGTCGTCTCTTGTTCGGAATTTTGAATTCCCAAGGTAGAATCAAATGGAATTGCCGAAACTTACAAGTAGTAGTTAGTAAAAGAAATATAAATAGCATTGATACAAAAATAATCGATATTGTTTCGTGCATATTGTGATAGAAATAGCATTAGATAGAATAAAAAAATACAATTCTATATAATTATTGTTACAACTCAAATTTTTCTTTAATACCGATAAACTCTCATTTTATTCAATCTATAATACTAAAATACTGTAAAAGCTATAAAATTTAATCTAGCAGAAAACCTCAAAACAATAGCCAAATACTCTGAGTCAAAATCTTAATAATTTTGTACTAGTTGAATGAAAAAGTTAGCAAAAAGAATTAAAAAATGATTTAAAAAATTCTAATTATACATCAACAAAATACGATAAAATTTTTATTTTTTCTAAATTACACATACAAATCTAACACTAGTTATAAAAAAGCCGAATACGTTATAATTAGTTTGAATATTTAATATGCAGCTTTCTAATCACGAATGGATTTAAACACCAGGCAATATTTATCCAATAATCGTATCGTTAGGTCATAGGGTGAGCTTCTAATTTTTGGGCAATTAAAATTAGGATTCATTTCCAAAATTAATATGTATACTGTATTTATATTTTACGATTAAATAATATAATTTCAAATCTGATTTAGATTGGTTACTTGTAATTTAACGATAGAGGTTGAAAGTTAAGAAAGGTTACAATACATTGCCCCTAAAGATATCTGAAATCGTCTCACACCCAAGTCTCCATCCTCACCCTCGTCGGCTTCGCAAAGCCTTTTGACTCTTCATTCGAGGTCACATCCAGAGACAAAAGCGAGGTATCTGAACGTGAACACCACGAAAAAGCGTTTTTCGGCGGAACGCGGCGACCGTAAGGTATGAGTAGATTTCGAGCCGAAAGCCAGAGCCGAAATAAAGCAAAGAAGGAACACGGTGGATAAATTGACCGGTAGCCATTCTACCAATGGAGGGAGAGAAAGAGGGTGACCAGGGGTCAGAAAAGACCGACCAACCATGCCTGATTCTCTGGATCTCTCTCTAGCTTGCCGAAGGGAAGATAAAGGAGGGGTGGCAAAGAGGATGGGTGGTGAGTGCATTCGGCGAAAGGAGGAGAGAAGGTTCCGTGAGAGTACGCGAACGATAATTCGGAGCCGCGCGGCCGACTCAAAGGACCCGCGGGACGATATATCAATGCCCTGCTTGCAGAACAATTCGAACTATCCGCGATACACAAAGAAAAATACCAAATCGAATGCCTGGAATAGCGGTGAGCGGCTTCTTCCATCGCTTCTCTCTCTTCCACCCTCTGTTGGCTCCATCTTTCTCTCTCTTTTTAGCATGAAGCCTTCCTGAAGAGAAAGAAGGTATGGGTAGGTGTGTTCTGTCTTCGTCTTTCTATTGATAGTCTCTGCTTTGTCAGGTATGTATTTGTGTGTACGTGTGTGTGCGTGCGTGTAGGTGTATGGATAACGTTTTCCTCGAGTTGAGACACGTTGGACTGCCCGATGCCAATGGACTAGCTTCGAGGACTATGTTCGGGGACTTTAAGGGTATTTGCCAATATGTATAATGCAAAAGTTTAGGTGTGTGAGATGGGGAGATGGCAGTTGTTTCTATCTAGCGAAGATGGCGATTTTTAGTGTTGTAGGTATAGTGTGGATTTTTATGCATTTATATAAAATTTAAAGATGCAAAAATTACACAGAATGCATATGATATATAAAAATATTAAAATAACTCAAATACAGTACTCGTTATAATTCTTAATAGATAGCAAGAACATCTATTTAAGGTCTATTGTCATAATTGTCTCCATAAAAATATAAACTGCATAAAAATCCGTAGTCTAGTTATTGGATTTAACTCTTTAAACACTGTTTTTATATACTTAAACAGATAAATACTTGTATTTAAACGGTCGATATTAAGATTTTAATTAAGTTTGGAATATAGAAATCGCTTATTGACGACTCCATTTTGATTAGTTTATTATAGGGATAATTATAATTTCGTATTTATACTGCACTTTGTCCTACAAAAGAAGTAATTGTATTTGTTTACGAGCGTATATATTTATGTGTGGAAGTTCACTGAATATCTCAAAACAAAGTTCATTTGTATTTTGCTCCTTCATATTTTGCGTTTTGAGAGAATGATTTATGACAATATATCCGTAGTACTCAAAGGATTAAAGTCAGATAACTGAGTGAGAATTACGTATAAAATTTGTGTATCTTAAATGCAAGAGATTGAAATTGCTTTTTCGAAAAAGGCACAATGGTAAGCATATGCATGTACTTCTGTTCAAAAGAATCAGGACATTAGCTTACTTTTCATAAAAAAATATTTTATAATTAAAAAATTACAGATATAGTGTATTAGAATTATTTTATTCCTTGGGAAAGAGAAGAAATTGAACGTTATTATATGATTAGCAGCAAAGTGCATTTTTTCAAACAAAAAGCTATTACAAAATTTATATAATAATATAATTAAAATATATTAAAAGTTTTATACTATCGTATATAAAAAATAATTTTAATCGTAATATTATCTAATCTACGCCGTGTCATTCATATGCTCGTCACTGTATTAAAATTGCCCTGTATATTGACACATTCTAATAAAAAAAAAAGAACGTAACATTACTTATTCACTTTATTGACATACAGAATAACATTTAACATCACAGTCGAAGAATTATCGACATTTACACCCTTCACTAACATAAGCCAAATATTCTAAATCATTTACTCAATCTCAAACTAAACACCAACTCGCCTCCTATTTAACCTTCAAGAGTCCCAATTGAACCCTTCAAACAACCTCCATCGACTCCTTACCACCCTCCATAAACAAGCAATTACTTCTCCTCGCACTGTCCTAAGTACCTCATGCTTCATTCAAACATCCTTTATAGTCTATATTATGCCTTTCCTTATCCAATCATCTCCAGTTTAACCACTCATCGACCATTGATTCATTGCGAGAAAACGAGATATTTGCCACAAAATAAAACGAAGGTTTACTTCTTTTGTTTTTTATCAGAATTTTATATTATTATATTATTATGCACTTACGTTTTACTTTTTATGCATTATTATTTTACATTATCGTATAAGACATATTAGCATTTGATGCACGGCTATAGATGAAAACGATGTACCACAATAAGCATAAAATTAGGAAAAAACTAAAATCATAAGATTGGCAAAGAACTAAAATTTACACGTCCTGAATGCAGAAATATAATTGGAGCTAACTCGAAATTATTTCTTCCTGTCTCCTTCAAATGTATTGTATGTATCTAACGTTTAATAATTACGAGTTAATTTTCACTAGCAGTAGTAAATATATGTTATAATAACTAATAGTTAATAAATAATACTAAAAATATAATGTAACACATTTTACATTTTGAATTTTCACTGCAATTATTAACTGAAGTATTTGTGGTTCTTCTGATTTCGATCGTACATTTAATATTGCTTGCATTATGTTCGGATATTTCGTGATCATTGCAGTTCACTTCTCGCTGTCAGACTTGAACATATCGATTCTCCGGAGAAGTGAACCGAATGTCCGCGAAACATTAGAATAAAGCGCAAAACACCACTAAAAACACGATCAAAATGCAAACAACTACAAATATTCATATGTCATCAATATAGATTTATTACACATGTTATTTAAGATCAAATTTAAATTTAATAATAATCATATAACGTTTGAATTGGTATTACAGATGCTCTTGCTTGAAACTATAAACATGTGAATTTGCAAATAATTGTTCCAGTCCAAAATTTAAATTGTCTCTATAGAATACGTCTATATCAATAGATGTTCTTAGACTTTGGATTTATAATATACAATGCAACAGTGGCTGCAAAAAGTATTTGCACATTGTATTTATAATGGAATTATATACTTAATTAATTAAGTCCGGGTATATTAAATTTCGTATCATTTGATAGTATTATAGGTACTTTTATGTAACTACAAAAATTTGTTACTATGAGAATGAAATAGAGAACCTGATAATAGAACGCTTTATTGGAAAATGAGGATATGTGTAAAAGTACGTTTCGTAAGCACTGTATATCGTTTTCAGCTGCTATATAAACGCAATAAACGCAGAAAGGACAAATCCAGCAGGCAGATCCACTATCTGGCGCAGAACAGAACTATACGTCAATCGAGTGATGGAGCAGCGGTTTGGTTATAATTGGATCAGTTTAGTTAGGTATTGCAAATATTGGCAGCCAGGGAAGCTGGCGACCCAGTGATGAAACCTAATTGGGTAAGTCGGCCTGGCTTGGCGCCAAACGAACCGGCCCAGCTTCGAATTCTAGATAGCCCTGTCGATGATGCCTTCCCATCTCTAACCTCTCTCTCCACTCTTCATCCTTGCTTTCTGTGTATTTCACGATGCCGCCTCATCCGTCGTCGCGACGCACGGAAATTGACACGTAAATACAACAGTGTTGGTGTACGTGAAAATGAAAATGGAGGTTGGGGAATTCGTTCGAGCGACTGGTTTAATTGGACTGCAATGTTGCGATGGGACGCGACTACGCGACGTCCAAATTGCATTGGAAGAGGAACGGACCGGCCACGGACCACGAGAGGGGAATGATGATGAGAGATACCAGAGAAAGGGATAATTAGAATTACCTAAACAAGGGAATAGTGAAGAAGAAGCAACCATAAAATACATAATTACAAAACATACAAACGAATACACTTAAGAGTATGATGTAAATCAATGTAAATACAAATTTGGCAGAAATTTAACACAGACTTCTAATAAATTTTGATTTTGATTGAATACTTTAACACAAACTATTTCGAAGACTTTTTATATTTTATTGAAATTAAATAGTATTTAGAATGATTAAAATGCAGATATAGAATCTTAAATAATTGTAAGAAGAATTCTAAAATATACTCCCATCGTTGCACGTAACGACGCATGGTTTTGTAATATTATCTTTTGTTGTAAGTTTTTTTCCATAATTAATCATGACAAATAAGTAATGCGAGGCTTCAATAAAATCAGATTTTACGACTGTTTACATAATCATAGGTTGAAAGAGGATATATTCCAATATACAAAATATATAAAAACAAATGAAAGATGTGCTATTCACATATGTGTAAATTAATTCCGAAAATACGTTTGTTATTTTTCTGGGACATTCTATACTATTTTATTCATTACTCTTAAGTACATATAATTGACTTCTTTATTTCTATATAAAAATATTTTTATTATTTATATATTTTCTTTTAATGATATAGGTAATAATAAAAGAAAGTCACCAACTATAACAAAAAATTATTCAATGTATAAATTTAATATCTCCTATGTTGAATATACTTAGAAATATTACACGTCATCGTTGACCAGTTTTAATTTTCCAAACATAAAATTCCATTAAAAAATAATATTTCATCTATTACTTGAATACATCGTAGCTTTTCTAGAGGAATGACGCACTTAAGGAAAGTAATTTTTTAATTTAAAAAAATCGATTTGAAATAGAAGATTCCAAGTAGAAAATTATTTATTACTCAACCTTCTAACGATAAAAACATTTTTCTTTTTATATAATTCCATTAATATACTTTGAATTGAGAGAAAAATATTGCTTATGTATATTACTTACTACTTAGAAAAAAGTTAAGCAGTTTTTGCGAATTGCGATATTCTTTTTGTTGAATAATATGATTTTATTAAATAATTAGCTGTATTAAATATTGTTTACTATATAATGTTTACATATTACAATATATATACTGCATGTATATAATGTAAATATGATAAATATTACAATAATATAGTAAACAATAAACAATATTACAGTATTACAAAATGTAAATATAAAATACATATATTATATATTACATATATAAACAATACCTGGAACGTTATATATTGTAATATTATTTACTGAATATTGTAGTGAATATTATATTCTACTAAATATTTTACTTTTAGTCAATTTTTGTAGGTATCTCAAAACTGGCCATCTTTGAGATGTCTCGCTCTTCTGGAGAATCGACGACTTTTTATATTTTTATATATTGCATATATTTCCATATAAAATTCCTATATGCCATATACCAACACTAAGAATTACACTCCACTTCATATACACATTCTACTCTTAGTAAATGTGCCATGCCATTTATATTTTCTGTACGTTCTATATTTACCATATATTGCATATTTTTATATATTGTACGTTCTTCACCTACTATACGAATAATAAAGAATTATATAACTCTAAATACATATATTTCGTTTTTTGTAAATAACCCTACATAGCACTGGAGAGGAATCTGTAGCCTTGGACGTTCTTCCTGTCCGCGAGGAACGCGATACTTTGAAAAGAAATTTCGGTACGGGGTGAACGAACCGTAGAAAAGCGACGTGCTCGCCGCTCGGGATGCAGCGTGCATTGTAAACGAGCCGGGCGACAAGTGTGCACTTGATAGTGTTGACCTTTCAATGACGCTAAGCTACTTCTCATCGTTGCCGTTACCATCTCCTCTTTCTCCCTGTATTCTCTTCTCACGCTCCACCTAGACTCTAGACAATCCACGGCTAATTTTCAAGAAATCGTTAAACATACCTCACTCCGCCAATCCTCTCCTTTAGTATCACAATTCTAATGCTAGACTTTAACTAATAACTATCGCCTTAATCAATACGATTAATACAAATAAGTTTTTAGGAAAACTTTCTAGCTTCTAAATATTTTTGTAGGTAAAAACAAAAATTGTTTTTAAAAAATCTAGCTTCTAAAATTTTTCATAATTTTCGTAATGTTACGTAACTTTTAACTATTCAAATTGTTTAATATCACAGATATATTTCCAAGTTTTCAGTAATTTATGATATTTTTTGTACAGCTTTGCAGTTTTTGTAACCTTTGAAGTTTTTTTTAGCAGCGTTTGACATTTTTAATAATTTTCGAAGCTTTATGTAATTATCTATGTAATTTCTCAATATTTTCGTAATTTTCGCTTTTGAACTTTTTCATAGTTCTCAAAATTTAGTATTACTTTCGTATCTTACAAAACATTTGTCTAGCTCTAGAAATTCTTTTTCTGTAAATCTTGAGAATTTTTATAACTTCAGTAAATATGAACATAAAAATCAGCAATTCTTGACAATCCTAATATCATAACAGAAGTTATATAGTAACGAAAAGTCGAATGAGATGAAATCAAGAGGACAGGCCAGAATAAACGTTTAATTTGGAGTTAAATTGCTACAAACATGATATGATATGAAAACAGGCACCGGAGACTGATCGTGATTGACGACTATCAAGCAAATGAAACTATTCGCTGGTTCCACAGAATACTGAGAGCAAGCGGATGGGAAACGTAAACGGGCGTCGGAGGTCGTGGCAAGTTCGAGGTTAATCGTTCGTTTGGCATGGTCTGCCTCTTGGACTGCCCACGTTATATAACTTTAAAACGAATGAGAAAAAATGATATTAACGTAAATGTCAAATATATATCTACTAACTGTACCCATTAAGGACATTAAAGTATACTCATTTGCATATTTTTTACTAGACAAGGACAAATTTTAGATTTTTTATTACGATATAAATATGTATGCATGTATAACTATATGTACAATAGTCTGCTGAATTTTGTGCATTTTTATAATTTCGTAAACATAACTAAAGGAATAGAGTTTAAATAGAAACTTGCTTTATTTGCCAAATATTATAATATATACTTTATTTTGGATATTATATTTTTGCATATTATACGAATTATGTACAATGTTGCATGTTCAAATTTCTCGTAATATATATATATAACACTAGTACACTATATATTACACTAGTACTACATATACTATTACATAATATATATGATTATATATTATGGGATAATTAATATAATAAGCAATTATTATTTGTGATTTATCTTTGTCACAGGTTCTCAAACTTTTATGAAATTATCATTTTTGGATTATTCATCCGTCAATTTTCGATAAATAAAATTCTCCTAATGAACATGTACACTACTCATACTCATGAACATGTACATTTTCTTCTTATATTATATTATACTCTTATATTTTGCGATCTACTCTTTGGGAATTTATAATCTATGGCATAATAGCGATTAATTAGACTACGAATTTTTCTACGTCTATAGGAGATTTGAATCTGTAAAATCCTATAAAATGCACGTATGCAAAAATATATAAAATATTTAGATTATAGCATTTATTATAATATCCTAGATGAAACAATTCTCTAGATCCCATTTTTTAATTATATTCATAAAAACATGAATTTGCATAAATATGGGCAGTCTAATGATAATAGTGTTGATGTTACACACATGTAGAATATCTTTTGATTGCACGATTTGTTATGATAAATTAAAAAGTTATAATTCCAAAATTTTAAATATGCGATTTTGTTCGAAATTCTCATATAAAAATAAAATATTCTTATTTACATGCTTCCCACAGCCAACAACAATTTCAATAAACAATTTAAAACAATCATTAATTCATTCCATTAATTTCATTTTCATCGATTCCAATTCATTACATTAATTCCACAAGAAGGTGATAATTATCGCGGTTTGTTATTAATTTCTCATTAATTCGCACATTTTCGTAATGGCTACGTACAGTTATTGCAAATCGAGCAAAGTGTCCGGATACTTACAAGCGGTAGTGTAAAATGAGTGACGAAAGGAGAAAGGAGAGAAGGCAGAGGATGCTCGATGCTCGCGAGTACGCTCGCACACGCGATCATAGGTGCGTTGTATACATATGTATAGACTGGCTATACAATCTGACGGTGGATCACGTGAGCGGAGGGCCCAACGGCTGCCACGGCCCCAATGAATAATTCATGTCGAGCCATGAAGTCACGGGGACCCATGATCGTCGTCGTAACGCACGCAGCGCTGCTACGCTTGCTGCTTCTCTCTCCACGAGAATCGTTGCCTGGCTTTTACGCGGCTATTACTTGCCTTCGTTGCTGTCTATCCTTGCCGAAACTAGATTCAAGGATAAAACAAGCTTCCACGTTGATTGATTTTTGGAATATTTTTCGTGTATAAAGTTTTTAGAATGTTAATTGTGAGACTGGAGAAATTTATTGATTTGTTTTAAGAAATTTGAAAGCTGTTAGATTTGAGCATCAAAGAAACAGATAAAATTGCGCAGAACAAATTTCGATATTTAATTGTGAAGAATAAATGCAAGGATAAATTTAGAATACATTAATATAAAAATAGAAGTATTGCCACATTTAGCATTAAAGCTACTAATTAGCGTAATAAAGGATAGAACTTATACCAAGGAAGTCAAAGTACAAGGAAAATTATTTTAAATTACAAGAGAAATACAAAATCTTCTAAAATTCCTAAAATTACATTATTGTAAATCAATAAAATTTCTATGAAAATTATGAATTGAGTTTTAAATGTTATATTTTGTATACGCTTGTATCATAAAATATATATCCAAATCATTGTGCTTAAAACGTGACAACATTTAAATTATAATTCAATTACTTCTTGATAATGCTAATGTGTATAATGCACTTCGCAACTATCTGAAAAATGTTATCAATAAACATTTACTGAAATCGTAAATTATTTCAAACTAATTACATAAGATCATATATTTTTTAAATAATGATTATTCAAATGTTTTATTCAAATAATGTTCTAATCTGCAGTATACTGTTTATTTTATACCAAATTCGCCGAGAAAGATAATATGATAATGTTTGTAGTTGACTTAGTTCACTAAGTATGCCATTTACAACATATACTTCCAAAATATGTGAAAGTAATCTACGAATCGTTGAACATTTATATTCATGGATAATGCACTATTCTTTATCTTGCATCCACTTCTATTGTATTCGTTGTTAGATTTACGATGGTATATAGTTTACCTCGCCCTTGGATCTTAATTATAACTGAAAGTACAGTTATCTTCTTGTTTTATTCACTCGTTTATTGCTGTATCTAACTTAATTTCATGCAGCATAAACTTACCATTTTTCAATCTGACTGATTTCGAGTTCGTAACTAATATTAACAGGATTATATATACTTTTTTCATTATAAACTGATTAAAGAATGTTATAAAACTTGTGAAGGAAGTGGAAAGTTTGTATCGTTGACTTTCATTAATAGCATTAATAAAAAGTAGCAGTTTATAATTGAATTCTATTATAATGAAGACGCAAAAATCTTTGTGAATGAAGCTTCCAATGACTTTTTTTTAAAAGGCTTCAGAAATGTATGCCTGATGAAAATATAATGATAGTAACAAATAAAACAATAATATAACTCTTCAGACTATAGCGTCATAAAACAACATATTTATGTTCTTATGTACAAAGCAACAATAAAACAAGTTTCAGTCTTTGGTAGAGAACGTACCAACTTTATAATAATGCTTTGTAGTATTTTATTTTCCATTTATTTTAATAAAAATCATTTTACAGGAGATGCGGGGACTTTTGTAAGTGACTGTATATCAACTAAATACTACTATTCAGTTATGATAATTTAACTCAGTTTCAGTCTTCCATTTACGAATATATTCATCAGAACCAATTCCAACTTTGACGAATTCGAGAGACTGGACAGGTAGCATGTAAGTAAATATAAAATATAGAACAACATTTTCTCGTCCGATACTCAATAAACTTTCAAACTGGATATCCTTGAAGATAAAGCGACATATAAAAAAATGTTATTCTACATATTCTTATTTTTTTACAAGCTATTATACCATATCCACTTGTATATACCCCAATATTGTATATAGCCAAACCCTGCGTAGAAGCAATCATACTACTGCAATAAATAACGTCGAATACAATTTGGAACAGGTATCAAAGCATAAAGCGAATTAAAGCATTGAGAGCAATATTGTTTCACTCATTCGTAATTTAAAAAATATTGCTAGTCATAACATTAAAATATTGGCTACGATTTGAATTTTATAAATGACACTATATGTATACATGTTGGTACCTTTTGTGTATTATACGGAGCATTATGACGAATTCAAAGAGCATATTAAAAATATATAGTAAATGTATGGTACTTTTGTTTATATAATACCACGTTTTTAGTAATGAAAAGCAACATTCTATTTATTTACATTGTTCGAAAGTTAATCGTTATATTAAGTTGGAAAGATGCGTATTCTAATACATATTTCCATGATTATAAACTTAATATTGTCAAATCGAGGTGTTACAAGATTAACGACAGTTAAATACTACTATAACAAGTTCTCACAATTTTCTACATATTCAACAGTTATGTTAATATTAATTGATACTTGGCATGAAATCCTTCATCTTTATCTACATAAGTGTAATAGATGTATATAGCATAAATAAGTCGACCTTGCTGTTTTTTCCTTTTTTTTTTTTCGCAACTTCAGTTTCTTCGAAAATCATCAAGCACCGTGGCAATGAACACTATAAAGAAGATCAGCTTCAGACATCGAATTCTCGAGAAGCGAAATAATTTCGATCCAAGTGTATCGTGCTTTGCTTACACGAGAATAATTCTTTGGAAGACGCGAATAGAGAAGAGAGAGGCGATGAGGAGAGAAACAGTGCGTCAGCTCCCGCCAGAAATAACATGGATATACTTAGACGGCCCTCCGTGCAAGATCCAACCAAACCACGCTTCTCCGAGGCCAATTCGAGTCCTAATGAAAACTACTCGCGTCGACTCTCTTCAGGATGAGGGGCCGTGAACGTCCAGACCCCTCATTCTACCTGATCGTTATCCGTTTTGCTGTGAATCGAAACAACATTTCAATGACTCGATTCCAAATTGCGACTTCCACGTACTGATGCTGATTAAAAGTTAGAAATTGTCGGTTTTAACAATTTAGCACTACATATTATAAAATGGCGAACAATTCAGAATAAATATCCGCAATTTACTAATCTACCATTGAAATAATGTTTAAGAAATTCTATATTATACTGCAAAATTTTATTGCAAACGGTAAGTTTGGTAAATTTTAGTATTTATACAATTTACTGCAATTACTTTATACTGCATTATCTATTAATTCTACTGTTCTATAAACATAATATTTAATAAATTCTATTAGAAATTAATTACAACATAATCATTCTAAGTGAGCAGTTCTATAAAAGTAATTGTACCATAATAAAAATATCGAAAGTTCGACAATTCTTATGAATATAAAACATATTCTTTTTGTGTTAATGTTTGTTTTGTGTTAATTTACATCCGAGTCACAATCTCCTTTTACACATGTACAGAATTAAAAAACTTTAATAAACATACAACATAAAATTATTATACATTTTATCATTCATTTTATAGTATTTTAGTATCACATACAGTTAACTTATTCAACTTTCAATTAATAACAAATCCTAGTTATAACTTTAGTAATTACTACTTATTTTCACAAATTATGTACCTATTAAAAAAGTAAGAACGTCAATAAAGAAACTGTGTAAAATATAAATTTTTATTAATTACCGTTTAAAAGAATAGGACGTGAATGAGAGGTAGATAACATGAATGATAGGAAGATCTCAATAACGATAAATTTGCAATTTCTGTAACACGGTGTAAATGCACAGGCGTATATACTGTCAGAAATAAATCTACCTTAGTATAAAAATAAAACTAGAACGAAAAGGTTTCACATATAAATCACTAAGAGACCGATGTTATGATAAACCGCTTGCAAGCTGAAGAAACCGCCGTGCCGTGCGGTTGCAAGGAAGGACCCAGTACTAATAAAGAAAAGTACCGTTTCGTGGATTTTTAATGAATATCATTGCCTTAGTAATGGCCTATATTGTTACTTATTGGATAAAGTCAACTTAAATATATCGGTGTAATTTATTCAAATTCTTTTAACACTAGAACAGATAATAGTCTCTATTATGTTTGTATAAATATATTGTATATAAATAATTATAATCAAGATGAAAATAAAATGGAAATATATAATTATATACCTCAATAAATATAATCTCAAAATAAATATAGTAAATGTAAAAGTCAACGTTAAATTGTGATAAAAGTATCTCCATATATATGTCTTTAATACGTAATTTCAAAAGAAAAGAATTAATTTTGAAACAATATAAAATCCTTTTTACAATGTATCGAATTAATCTAATACAATGGCCTCATAACAAGAAACTTCTGTAAGCACAGTATTAAAACTTAATACATATCTCAATACCTTTTCAATACCTCAATAACAGACAATATTTAAAATTATAAAATAAAATTACAAACATATTAAAGCTTTTATTATTACGACTAATTCTTTAAATTCTATATCATTCTATTAGACAAAAATCGAATTCCAATTTTAAATTTAATTTCTCGTCTACTGTAATCTGCTGTTAAGCATGCGATTACAATTTTAAAAAATTACAAAACCTCCAAGATGAGTAGTAAGATTTTCGCTATCTTTCTTTCGCCTGCATTCCGTCAGTTCGACAAAGAAGCTCCGGAATATATCTGTCTGGTAATAAGTCTGGTAATCAGACACCGGAATATACAGTATCGTTTTCACGTATTATTATTATCGGCTAGATTAGATTAACGAACCAGTCATTAACTACGTTTGTATCGCGTTGAGAAGTCTCATTGGTATTTTCTCTTCGTCGACTTGTTACTCCCCCCTTTCTTTCGCGCCCTCTCTTTCTGCATCCTGTTGGCCTGATGCTTGATTTGTCATAACCACTCTGTCATCGTTCATGGAATTCCCCGAGCAAAAATTACTTGAAAATTTAAATGCAGTTCTATTGATTATATTACTATTTTATTAATCTTTTCTTTAGAGAAATTGAACATTTTCTATTATCAGATCTAGAGTTAGAATTTCTGTATTACTGTATTGTTGCAGAAACAAAGATTCTTTCTTAAGCTTCGAAACTGTTTTTAATTTACAGGAAATTAGATTTGCTTTTAATTCTGTACAATTAATAATACAAAATTATTCTAGATATAGTGAGCTTCCATTACATATTATCGTATGTTATTAATTTTTTGCGCTCGACGACTTTTTCGGTCAGGCTAAGTAGAAACTCAAAATGATTTTGCGCATACGTGACGAGTGTCTTACAGGCAGCATAAAATGATTTTATATACAAATTAATTTACAAAAACATTAAATTCTAATAACTTATCTATATTTACATCTTTGAAAATATGATTTTGTAATATTAATTACTGTATTTTTTTGTATGATAATTCATAAAGCATTCACCAAGATGCATCCTTGGTTTGGCCAAAATTCTTCCTTGGTGACATTATGCCATGTTTGCCAAATTGAATGTGATAACAGTATCACTATCTCCATCACTGCTTTCATGTTCACTATCAACAATTCTTTCATGAATACTATCAACTATATCTCGTTTCTCAACAGTTTAAAATCAAATTCATCTTTGTTTGAGCTAATTTCACTTCCGAAATCCATTTTTTAGGGTTTCTAAACTATAGTAATTTTTCCATGACCGAATTTGAATTAACGTCGAAAACGTTGTCAGAACCATAGTTTCGGAAAAGTTTGGGATTAAATAATTTATCTCCATTTTAAAGTGTAACGCTTTACACTTCCTAATAAAGAGCATAAAAATCTAATGAACCTATTTACGAACCAATACTGCGCTCTCATCAATTGGAGATGTCGAAATCTAGCATAAACAGAGACTGTTGCTTCTCACTCGCCACTCGAGTTGCCGCCTGAAACGCCGTAACGACTGAGAGTCGCCTCTCGAGCGCAAAGGGTTAAATTTTTAAATTATTGAGATAAATTTGTAGGTAGATTTGTTCCTCTCTTTTTTTTCACAAATAATATATTTCAAACTTTGCGATATGATAACTCCATTTAGAATAGATTGTAAAATGTTTGATAATTATTTAGAAAGTTCCCGCTCTTTCGAATTTCGATAATTTTGTATGTTCTCCGGGACATGATACTGAATAACTTTTACTTGTACACGTAGGTGTCGCTCGGTCTTATATAGTTTCCGAGATATTTATAAAAAACTGTCGATGCCACTACAATGAATTCAGCCTATAATTGTGCGTCCGTAACATGTATCTTGTGACGTATGCGTTAGTATTGATTGCTTGTCACCGTGCCATGAGGAGGCCGGATAAGTCTCAAACCTAATTTTTATCTTTCGTTTATAGTTTAGGGATAGATGCTATTTTATTCGACCGCCTCACGGCACGGCGACCGGTAACCAAACTCATGCATACGCTGTCACGAATGCACAATTATAGGCAGAATTCACTGAATAGTACCGCCAGTTTTTTGCAGATTTCTCGGAAACTAAGGCCGAGTAGTGGTTATATGTAAAGGAAAAAGTTGTTCAAAATGTTTATTTCTATAAGATATTCAAAAATCACTGAAATCCGTGAGGTGAAGATAACGATAATTACCTAGTAATTTATAATTTAAATCCCTCACTTATAATTTATAATAATTTTTAATCTATAAAAATCGAATAGTGTAAATTCAAAATAAAAATTGTAAATTTTCATAATTTTATAATTCAAATCGTGGAGGTTTTGGTTTGGTTCCAAGCGTAGGTGAGCAGCCTCGTGGAATCTAAACACGCGCTCGTATCCATTTGTGATTAATAATTATACCTAGAAAATACGGACGGTAAACCGAGCGTTTGTCAGGTTGAAGTATCGCGTACGATAATGTACAAACTGTCTCAGATTTATCTCTATTCGTTCGTGGGACACCGAGGGACATTCTCAGAACATCCATCAACGTACACGATCGCGGCATGCAAAGTGAAAAATAGTGTGAACACTGTACTCTGAAAGACTGATGAAACGTAATGTTGAAGCTTTGGAAGCTGGCCAACAGACAGACATTATCGAAGCTAATCTAATTTATATTATTCTGAACAATCGCAGAAGCTATGAGGAACTTTCATCAGTTCCGAAACCCTTTATATAATACCACTTCAAACGTTCTATACACATGTATGTAAACAAATCAGTCGTATTCAAAATTTTTGTTATTTAAATCTTTATGTGTGTGTGTTTTGTTACATACACGAGCGATCATTTTTATATCATATATTTTTTGTAGATTATACTTATGGATGAAGAATTTAAATTAGAAATTATTATAAGATTACAAATTTCAATTACAGAAATCATATTAATTAGCTACACAAATTGAAAAATACGTAAAGTGATGATATCACAAACACTGCTTTTTAAATCTACCTTAGACTCTATTTGATTCTATTGAGATTGGATTAATCGTATAATTATGTGATGAAGGTAAGAAATTAATACAAAGTGGAGTTAATTAGTTTAGCTTCTGAGAGAGATTCAAATATTAGAATATTTTCTGGTCTTATATATAAAACGTAATAATCGATTTAAATCGTTAAAAAGACGTTTAATCAATAGAGAATAACAATCAATAGAAATAGATTTAGAAGATAATTTTATTATATTATCAATAATCAAATTATTAATATGTCATACCCCAATACATATTTATTACGCTAACAAATTTATCAATTCTCACGGAATAATTATATGAATAATTATATCGTTATATCAGATAAAGAATATTTTATTAGCATTAGCATTAGAAAAATTCGCAGATTGTTAAAACCATCCTATTAAATCGTAACAAGATATAGAACAATATTGTACACAGTAAATATTGTACATAATACAAGTAAAGATTCCATAAACTTATGTGATTTTTATGCAACTTTTAAAATGATGGTCTTTTGTCGAAATTAAAAATTCTATTATGAGAGATCTCACTTGTTTGAAATTCATAATAAATTCATAATTTATAGAGTTTCATAATTTATCGAGAAACAAAGTAGCAAATAGAGGTCTATAAATTCACTGCATCTTCGTGTAATTCGTGTTACTGGATAATTTAGTAAAGCCATGTTAAATCTTATCTTATGAACCATAATCCTACACTTCGTTTCATTCTAAAATTATCTTATGTAGAAACGAGTGCATGCATCGGGTGGAAAATGTTAACTATATGCTGGAAACTCGACAGTTTTAATCTATTTTTATATTAATTACCTTTTTTATATTAAAATACAAAAGAAGAGAAAATTCCCTAAATTTTAGTAATCTAATATAAATCATGTAGTCATCTACAATAGAACGATACTATTTAAGGATGAAGTAAAATGAATTCCAATTTCTCTATTGCACCATATATTCTACAAATTCAATAGTTCAACATATGAGCGCGCGAAGTACAATTTTCCGTCTCTATCAGCCACGCCACAAATCGCTGGCGGATCAACCAAACTTTCACTATTCACTAATCTTTCATAATACCTCCGCGGGCAGATCCCATTTAAAAAAAAGACCAATTCCAAGCATGACGAACTTTATCACACATCGTATCATCAAGGTTGAAAGAACGGATTATACATGTGACAAAGCATCGTTACTTTCTCACATTTCCTTCGCCGTACTACCTGTTACATTTGCATCGAAGTTGAAAGTTGACCGCGTACAAACACACAGACAACTGTATATGTTGTTATATGATTGTTTATGTGCGTCACAATAGCTAGAGTTGGAACGTGAACACGTGCGCACGCGTCGACATGCAATGGATTATGCAGTCTGCACTTAGAAAGTTTCTCGTGGCCGACGATTTTCTACGCTGAGCGGTCGGACTATTCCGAATTATGGAAAGGAACTTACTGTCTTAGCTGAGTAACTGTTCTATGTATGTAGAAAGGGAAGCTTGATTTAATTAACCCTTTAGAACTCAGTGTGAGTCGGAAATTATATTAATATTTTCTATTATATTATTATTATATTATACATTATTCTATTAATATTTGTATATTTATACGTGTGTGTATGTATGTGTTTGTTTGTTTGTTTGTTTCAAACGGACGTGTTTTAATTAGAAAATTATGAATGATTAGGAGTGATTTTATTCCTCATTATTATCGTAATTACGTTTAATAGCATATTATGTGATTCAACTGATTTTTAAATGCTAATGTGTAATAGTAAAACAGATACAACTGATAAAACAGGTGAAAATGAATTGCATAAAAAGTAGAATTGCTCAAATTGGCTTGTGAGAGGCTCATTTTATAAAAATATTCTAAAGGAACTTTACTTCCATAAAAAATTGTTCGTAACAAGTTAGTTTTTTATACCTAGATATACGTAACTCTGTAATATATGTATCCATATGTCGGAGTTCGATTTGTAGTGAAATTGAAATCCGCATTTCACATGTTCTTAATTTGAAGAAGGTTGAATATTGTCACAAAGAGAGGGAGCGTTAGAAAATAATTTACTGGTTAAAGGACAGAACAGAAGAGACAGAATTACATGAGAAGAACGGGCACAGAGAACGCGGCTCGTAAAATCGTTGAGAATCATTGTATTGTTAATTTGTTATTATAAATTGCTAATTGTGAAGTGTTAAGTGTCTCTGTTTCTTCGTCGCTGACCATTTTCTAATTTAAATAATATTTTTGGAAAATGAAATATACGAACATATAATACATAATATAATATACAATACCTGTAGAAAATGAACTAATCTTATTTCAGCGAAACCAGCCAGGAGAAATTATTATTTTATGTCTTTCGTTTCTCTTTATGGATAGCCATAGTACATATTTTCGTTTGTTTTACTCGCGAATAAAGTGCGGTTTAGTGCTAATAAATCTTGAGTTAATGCATTGACGTTTAAAACTTTTACGACCGATCGCAAGGAACTATGTCTTTCATTTAGTAAAGGGTGCATGTTATTGGCATCGTATGTTTCCTTGTCGATAAAGCAGATACAAGTTGATGGAAAAGTATGATGTAGTTAACTGATAGTAAACTAAATATTATACATTGATTTTAGAGAAGAGTATAAAAATGTCTGAAACACTATATCGCAAGAGAATCTATGAAAATTATTAATTATTTACAATGATAACCATATATATATATATATATATATATATATATATATTTATGTATATGTATATACAAGGAAATAATTATTCTAAATTTGTATTACAAAGAGTTTTAATTCCATTCTATCTTTTTTATAATCATTCCTTTCTATTAGTGGTTCTATGATATTTTTTCTATAATATGAAATTAAAAATGTACTTTGGAGCACTATAAATATAAAACTTTGTAATAAATATAAAACTTTGTAAAATAAGACTTTGTAATTTTTATTTCAAGCAATAATTGCAATTTAAATCAGGATTTTCTCTACTTATATGCTCACTAATGAGAGGATACAGTTCTTTATTTTCGTCTTTAAGTAAAAAACACGATCGAAACCCAAGCAACTACAAATATATCATTTTAACTACAAATATTAAAATTTAAATATGTTAAAATATATTGTCAAGATCAATGTTCTGAACATTTTTTCTTCTATACATATAATTGCGACGTGGCAATAGTTTTCGAAATATAACGTAATTTATATTTAATACAATATGTATTATTTAACAATTCATTTTATAACCTTTTATTCTGTATATAATTTTTCAATGACGGTACGTATATATGACACATTTTTCACCGAATAGAAATCAAAATAAAGTACAACATTCCATACATCAATTGATTCATCGAAAATTATTTCAAGCGTTCCCAACTCTAGTCCAACCTACGATTCATTGATTTTTCTATTTTTTTTATACATACGACATTAAAAATGGTTATCTATACTATCAATGGTTTAGGTTAGACCATATAAAAATGCGGCTGCTTACTCCAGAATGAGATATAATCGTAACCTAAATTTAATTGAAATTCTTTGCGACTATCTTAGTAATTAGAGCGTGGGTACGATTATGTATAGGAAAAGATTGTTCAGAATCTCGATCTTGACAATATTTTTCACGGTTATTGCAAACAATGAGGTCGCTCCTGTTCCGAATAATTACCATATTTATTTATGGACATTTTCAAGATATTACAAACTCTAATTTGTAAAAATATTTAATATTATTTTAGATTACTTAAATAAAATATAATATTATTAAATAAGAGGCAGTCTATTTTATGTTTCCGATTGGATGTGTATATTGCCGAAGTTTGGGCGCTTCGAGAATATATGTAGTAAAAGCGTAGAGAATAAAGAATATAAGAACATTTTAAGGTTAAGTTTAGGTTGCAGGTTTTAAGTCTAAATATTAAGTATAAAAAATGTTAAACTTAGAGAGGTAGACCATAAGTGTAAAGCAAAGAGAAATATAACGGGAAGTTAGTCTTAACACGAGGGGGCAGAAAGTCTATGAAAAAAGAAAAATAGTAATAAATAATAACATGTAATCGCTTTAACTGTAGTTTAAAAAAAAAATACATTTATTCGCAAATAAAATTTCTCGGACAAGGAAGAAATCACTAAATGACCATCAACAGAAAAACGATAGTTCCCTACGATAGTGAATCTCCCCTATCGCTCCCTTTAGGGCCCATTCACAGTAATTTCCCCTAATCAAACTAAAAGGACATTTTCGGTTAGACCCACGTAATACAATATGCAATCATACTATGATATAGATACGTAGTACCATTGTAATACCATAGCAAATACAGGGCCTAACCGGAATCCTAACGAAATTTCGTTCTTTACGCTTGGCGAATTAGAAATACACAATGAACTTTTTCAAATGAATCTGTGGAATGGAAAACGAAAAAGTCAATAAATTGCCTGTAATACTAAAAATAAGATGACAGTTCAATGAAAAATTATTCCTAAATCTCTGAAAGAATTCTTAATATTGAGAAAATAAAATAAGATCATGAGAGATAGAAAGAGAGAAGGAATAAAAAAACGTGAAGTGTACTAGCGTACTATTATTCGGTACGACGGCGATAAAACGGAGCCATAGAGAAAACGTTCGCCGCGCTCATTGTTCATTAAAAGTGGGGAAACGACGTCGTAAACGCGCCCACGAAACGTCCAGATGACCAGGTCGCTGTAATTTCCATTCGACCGTGTTAATACAATGATGCCGTCGTCGTCGTCCATGTCGTTTTT
>NT_177152.1:31526-76049 GCF_000188095.3 Bombus impatiens | reverse complement strand
CGTTTTTTTCTCCGCGACGAGAACGACGACGACGACGATGACAACGAAAGAAGAGGAAGAGAAATGAGGGTTTAACGCGCCCGATTTTGCACGCACAAATAGCGTCTGTATCTTGTAGGAGGACAGAAAGGAACTCGTAAACACCAAGCTGTAACTGTAAAACCCGTTTCTATCGTCTTTCACCTATCACCGAGACTTTTTATCTATCGAATCGGAAGTCTATACGTGAAGGGGTATCGATTAATATACATTATCTTTACAATAGCATAGGAAATGTGTGTGTATGTGTGTGTGTGTGTGTGTGTATAATGTAAGATATATAAAACATTCCGAAATTTTATTGATACCACAGTAAAACACAATTATTATAATTATATTGGTAAAATCTGAAACCAATCTGAGGGCGTCATAGTAAATTTTATGGTAAATTTGAAAAACAATGTTTGTAACGTCGTCACTTTTTTGTACTTTGCAGTTTACGAAGTTAATCAAAGCTTCTGAACAGCTCATGTACAGTATATATGCTTTTATATTATATATATACTGACTATCCAATACAACTGGGACAAATTGTATTTTCCAAACGGCTAGAAATGGATGAAAATACTATAAGTCAGAAGTGACTAGTACCCAATAATACATAATCTAGAAATAATTTAATGTATTTTTATGCATTAATGCACCGGAAAAATGCGACTGCTCTTTTTTTTTATAGAACCCTAGTAGTTTTAATACTTTTAACTAGGCTAGCCGTTGCAGTCTTTTTAATTTCTACAAAATGTATTAAGTTGCTTGTGCTCCAAACTTGTACTAGTTCAAAAATTATTACAGTTAAAAGTTTAGAAATTGTTTCAGGTAATCTGTAGACATCGTAGGATATTTATGCTATAATAAATATCGGGACGGTCCGCCATTATATATGTATAAGTACTTATGTATTATTATATCATACGTATGTACATATACATAATATTTATACGGATATTAATAAGAACAGTGAATACTACTTGACGAATGAATATAAAAATGATTAACTCATTTTCTTTAGATGAATTTTTCTTGTTCTTCTAGGTCTGCATTAAAGTTTCACTTTGTAGAAATGCAATTGACGTAATTCCGGTCAATGTTAAAGTGGATTATGTGTACCATGCATACGGGTACCAATAAGAGAATATATATATACATTGTGGCAGTGTATTTGGTATGTGGATTTAACCACTTTATTTATTTAGATGATTTATTTTAGTTTTATATTATAGATCGAGTGAAATGCAATTTTTGACGGTATTCAAACTTTTTAATGCATAAATAACTATAATGAAAATTTCCATTGTGACGTAAATATAACAACGTTTTAAAAAATTAGCAAATCACGAAATGACTAAAAGGGTAAATGACAAGTGATTGATGATTACACAACGACATATTGAAAATAAAAATTTACAGTTAAAATATAATTAATGACTTCAAGAACGGGTCAACAATTAAATTCATGAAAGTTTTAAGCATCTTGTACGATTTTCCTCTATAATATCTCGAATATCGATTTATCTCTATAACTGTTTCTTATTTGATACGTGTATAATACGTGAATCGTATATCTGAGACATATTTCAGTTTTACTTAAAAAATTTCTGTATCGTAAAATATCAATTGTCAATCGTAGTATATATACACACTTACAATACATTCAAGAAATATACGAATAACTTTTAATAGCATATATAAATTCTAAATAATCATATGTATGTGTAATACTAAAAAGACAATATTGTAAGATATCAAGGTAAAGTTCTAAAAGATTCTCAATTCCTCCAAAAATCCAAAGACTAGTACAGAGCAAAGCATAAGATGAAAGATAGGATGAAAAGTCTAGGGGCAAATTTGATCGCGAGCATCTTTCTCGACTTCTAACGAAGGATAGAAGGAAACTGGAAAGGGTGAAAGGAGGGTTGATAGTGATAGTGGCAGTGGCAATTTAATCTTTCTCCGGTGTCGACGCTTCTATATCGTTATGGAAGACGCGACGTGTCGCTGTTTATTACATTTTTCCTCACTTACTCGACCAACTAATGGACTACTAGAAATAGTACGAAGAACATGAGGGCGGTTTCAACCATCTCTCATGCAACAACCAGTTATTATAACCTTGTCGCTTTCGATTCCTATCGAGTTTCTACCACCATTCAACTTTTCGAAGGCCTTTTTGTTCTTCCACTTCTTTCTTTCTTTCTCTTGTACTATTATATACCCATTCAACCTGTTTTCTCGCAATTAATAGCACGATAATTAATCATTTTTAACCTGGAAATTAATTAAAGGCGTTTATTATGATTGCGCACGGAATTTATTATTATCAACCCCATTAAGGATTTCGAGGTTCCTTCAAGTATAAGTGAAATTCTTTCCTTCCTATGAGTGAAATGGTATATAACGTATTAGACTAGGACTACAAAAAATGCGATAAACGTGAAAAGTCATTAGATTTATAAAAATCTTTATAATTACTACGCTGTTTGAAATCATGGATTATAAAGAATTTATATATCCTATATTCTATTTATAATAAGGATTTTGTCAATAATTTATTTGGCTATACCTTATTCTATTAATAATAACAACATATTCTGTTAATAATAAAATGTAACTTTTCTTTCAAACTCAAATAGATATTAATAGATTTTCCATTCTATTTTTCTTTGGTTCCATACATGTTATAAATGGTTCAGATTGAAATTTTCGCAGACTTCGTTGAATTCCTATGTGGAAAGAGGTTCTTAATGAGGTTTACATCAAAGAATTGTAGACTTCAGTATATAATTTTCGATTCATTATTTCTTTGCAACTTTTATAAATGATTTTCCAAAATTATTCTGGTTGATTGAGTGCTACTTTATTAGTTTTGTAATAATAGATCAATTATTATTGTTTCACGTGAGAGTAGCAAAAAATGTATGATTTATCAACGAGATGTATGTACAATATTGTATGTATGTATGTATGTATGTATATTGCATGTGAAGTTTTTGAAGCTGTATAAAGAAATAAAACTTCTCACAATACAATTACATAATTGAATTTATGAGTATACATATGCTTGCCATTGTAAAACTTCATTATCTAAACTCCTATAGGACATCACGACTACTTGAAGTTCAAAATTGAAACTTGCATGTGAGCATTAGTAACTCTGTACTAGGTATTATACTTTCCTATCCGTGTAATTACTATTCACGTTAGTAACCATCATCTATTGTAGGAATATAAATATATCACGTCTATTCATTACTCTTGTAAAATATAATTCCGTTTCCTAAGATTATAATAAAATTATAATGAAATAATATCTTCTAAACTTTCTTTTGTTCATCACTGTACTTCTTTGAAATAAATAAAATAAAATAAAACACAATGAGAAATTAAAAAAATAAAATACACGTAATATATTAAAACATTTGTTATTTACTAAAACATTACCGTCTATTATAACTAAAACAACTTTAAAACGAGATCCATAATTACTAGTGACTAGATTCACAGGAAACTTCTCGATCACCTTGGCGAATTTGTTGCTGGATGACCTCGTAAACGGAATTGCCAAGGTATCAACTTGTTCGAGAAATCCACCGGTACGACTTCCTATTGATCTTTCACCTTTCTAACTAACTATTCGTTCGCCGTCGATCCTCGCTGTCTCTGTATCAAACCGTTACGTTTAATCGGCGATGGATGACCACTGCATTGTATTGCAGAGCAATCCTATTATTTGAGATTTTCGCATAAATTCCACAAAGTATTAAATGTAAAGTATTAAAGCATAAAATGGAATTTTATAAATAAATGGTCAAAATTAAAGAATGTTACATTGGAATACTTAAAACTCTAAATTAAAAAATTTGATAATACTCATATTCTTGGTAAATTTATATACCAACGTTTTATTCTTCTCCAATGTTTTTAGTATTATGTTACACTATCATAAATCAACAAAAACTTTCAATTTAAACAGTATTCAAAATAATTCGAATCTTTTTAATTATTAATCAAGTAAAAGGTAAAGCAAATATCCTAAACAAGAAATATCTTAGATGTAACTGATTAAAAATTACTACGTATGTGTAATTTCACAAGATGCTACACGGAAAACTTTTATACAAAATAAAATTTACCTTCGTATGAAATGAAACAAAAATAAGATTCTGTTTAACCCGTTAACTGACCATTTCTCAATCAGAAATTCCCCTCGCTAATGTGTTAAAAATTAATGTAAAGTTTCAATCCTCGAAAATATTAATTATTTAACACATTTTCAGAACAAATATAACAATGTCTTTGAAAAATTAGAACTGTACAAAGTCATTTGTAGATGTTTTAAAGTCGTCTTGTATACATACATAGATAATTGTCTATGTCTTATGTTGCAAAACAGAGCATCTTGAGGAAGAGGTTTGCTTTGTTATTCTAGAAGAACTTTTGGAATTACATATTGTAAAAAACGCTTCATTAGAAAATAAGGGTAGATGCTAATATCTTAGTGTTCAGTGCATTTTTTTAAATCAAATAACCTAATCCAAATACATTGTTCATATTGAGTTAACGCGGTTTTACGAAACACCCTGTATAAATCGAGCAACAATCATCGCAGAAGATATTGCGATCGAAATTACGCAGAGGTCAGCCCCGCGAGAAATTTACCGTTGGAGGGAAACTTTTTTTCTAATCACCAGACTTTCTAGTCCATTAACTGTGTACGATCGAACCATCCATGCATCGCATCAAGTGACTACGAAACGATTTTCATTATCGATTGCGAAGCTCCTGGGAATATAAAATACGGATTACTCGTTTTTTTTATTTGTTTGATAAATACATTGCATTTGTTGAATCATGCAGCCTACGAATATTTTATCGATAGAATTTTTGTTATTTATTATTTATTTCAAAGTGACTACCTACAGTTACGAGCCTGAAAAACTTGAATTTCTTGACTATTTTATTATATATAGAGTTCTATTGTAATAAAGGTATTTTTAGTAGTGAATGAAACTACTTATAATTGATATCTTTTTTACCGATGATTTAATAATAATGTTTATAGGAAAAATGGAATAAGCAAGAATCTTTATTACTGTATTGAACTGAGAGTTTGAGTAATAATAATTCCAGTTGATGAAACAATATTTAAACAACACTTCTTGACAAAATTCGAAAGTTATATATACAGTTACAAGCATACTAACAGAAAAGATCCTCTTATTTTCGCAATTCTCTGAAGAAAATTATTTATAAATGTACTAAAAGAGTTTATTAACACATTCGCTACCGCTGAAGTGATTCACGTCATTTAAAATTCTGTTCCTGGTTGCCGCTGACGTGAATTTATGTCATTTCAAATTCTGTTTCTGCTTACTGGTGACGTGAATTCACGGCATTTTGTAAACTTTTTTTGATAGCCGATAAGTTATAATACTTAATGATTTTGAGCATATTGTTTGCTTGAAAATGATTTTTCAGCCAATGGGAATTGAAATAATTTTATAATATAATTTCGCAATACAGTTAATATACTACGTAGTTGGTCAAAGAATACAAGTTAATTATTCATTTGTTGGGTTTAGTTTGTTACACAATATGTTGTATAGCTTTCAGTGTTCCGATACTTCAACGTCCGTTTTATTGAAATACAACGTTATATACATATAGACAGATAAACGGGGAATCTCATTTGTAGCTTCTTGACTATGGACCCAGAAGAATCGAAGAAGAAATATAAGAAAAGAGACAAATAATTTTCAGTTACCGCGGCTGAATAAGAGAAACGAGCTTTTTTGCGATGGGAATTCGGCGGATAGAATAAGTAGTTGTGGATATGATATAACAAAACGATACTTCTAAATTAACTTCCATTTTAATGGCAGAACTTGCGGCAATCAATTATAGACCTATGGAAAATGTGGGCAGCATTCAGCTGAGACTCTCGCGTGAAAGATACAATGAGAAATAAAACTTTTCATAATAAAATTAGCTGTTCTTCCTATATGTGTAAATTTGATCAAAATCTCACAATACAGCGTAATATCGTTTCTCGTGCAATATATAGCACGAGAAACTAAGATAAGTTATTTACTTCGTATCTTTTTTAAAATTATTTTTTAACATAAAAGAATCAAATTTCCTGATTGGTTTTATAGCCCCAAGCATAAACATGAATCATACATTAAAAAGAAAAAAATCAAATCATTATAATAAATGTAAATAAAAATTCTCGGTATCTCTTAATATCTTATCACTGATTGCAAATTGTCAAATGTGTCTTTAGACAAATTGTACAGAAATATATGGAACATAAAGAGAGAAGCCCGTTAAAAATTATAAGTATTCTACTTTTGATGTATAGATTATGTGTATTTCTGCACCTTTAAATTTCGCACAAATGCATAAAATCGCGCAATCTATCTATCACCACGATATTCTACAGTACTAAAACACTAAATTCATAATTCGTCCCCACAGATCTAAGTACCAACAAGCAAAACCACCATTCTATTTTCCAAAAACTTCTCATTCGAAGCGACGCACACGCGGCGATTACAAACAGCAATAACAGGAACTCGACTCAAATGATTGGAGAAGTCGGGCGTGTCCTCGAGATCTTCGAGATCGGAGATAAAAGGGTCGTTTCTTTGTGTCGAGGAGGCCCAAGGGCCATTTCTAACGCAACCCCGTGGAGAGAGATTCGATGATCGAGGAAAGGTTTCCACCTTATCCATCTACTACCTACTCGATTTCTATTACCTTACCAATGAACCAAGGAAAACGCAAGAGCCTTCGGGACAGAGGAAGAGCGCTAGACGCTATGACACGCTCCTCCTACCGAAAACAATAATCTTGGCTGCATAATATTTACAGTGGCTCATGAAGGTATGTGAAGTGTTCATACTTACATCAAACATTTTGTTTGTATAAAACATTCTGAAATTTTATTAATGCTATATTTAAACTTTAGTGTCATGATTCTAATTTGTAAAATTTGAAACCAATGCGAAAATGTATACAGGATGTCTCAGTAATCGTGAGCATTTGACAAAAGGACGTGAAAAAACAAGTCGGCATATGGAATAAAGCATTTTTATATAATGTTTCGCTTTTGACCAAATGAAATTTACAAATTGATCAAATACTCCTGTACGAGAACAGTTCTTAACTGAACACGTTCAAATTCTACTATCTTGGAAACATTTGCTACTTGTTTTCTGATTGTTTATTCGCATCTAGTGAGTAATTAGTTAAGTTCGCATATACTAATCGAATTTTCAAATTTGATTCAGTACAGAACGCCGTATGAAAAAATGTTACTCTATACAGGGTGTTCGGCTACTATCTCAACATAATTTAAGGGGTAATTCTTGGAGCCGAAATAAGACGAAAATCAAGAATAAAAGAATTGCGTTTTCAGCTTTGTGTTTTAGTTATTGACAATTAAAAATTGTCGGTCAAAATATCCCTGCATGGTAGCAAACCTTACACGGACGTATTTTCGATTTATTTTTTCACTTAGAATTAACTCTTTGCCAATTAGATCGCGGTTATGGAGAGAGCCTATATGTATATTAAGCGGGCATTCTGATCGATAATAAATCGTATCGTAAATTCTTTCTGGCTGAGAGAGAGGGCCTGCCTAGAAGGGATACGATTATAACGAGTGCGTGTTTTATTTGCTCGACGCGGATCGGTCCTTTCCGTTGTGGAAGCATATCATTTCCGAGGAAAATTATTCTTTCCGACGTACGCGATGACCGGCATTGTCAACGGAGATTCTTATTCATTACGGAAGCTTAAATAACGCCAGTTGAACTTATAATTTACTGAAAATACGAGTAAAATCTTTTTCATCTAAAAAAAAAATAAATTGTCAATTACAACAGAGTTAAACAATAGTTTTAAGCATTTCAGCGTATTAATAAGATATTTACAATATTGTATTTTATGTATTAATATAATAAAAGATTTTTTGTAAAAATATGAACCAATTTGCTAAGGAATATGATAAACCTAAAAAACCGTGAGGAAATAACTAAAACTTTCGAAAATCATTATTTAGAAATTTTCAATTGTAAGGAATTTGTACATTTGATAGTATAAAGAAAACCGCCGATTATGAACCTACGAGTATAATATAATATAATTTAATTTCTTCCTCGTCTGAATCCATCGCATTTCTGTATCATGGTTTCCTTGATATTTATATTATTACGCTGCAACATATAAAATGTCCGATTTCATTGTATCTATTATCGAAAGTTTTTTTTTCCTCGACAAATATTTTCATCTTTGTAAGTCATTATATGTTTCACTCCAAAACGAACATCGTTATTAAGGTTTCCTTTATTTATTTAATATGCTGATTTAATAAATGATGTTAATTTTGAAAAAAATTGTGTATTCAACGAATATGTATAAATACATGTCTTTTACGCAATACGTGTCTTTTACGCAAAAGTAGATATTAATATCCCCCTTTTACATAATGTATCGTGCAAAATATAGTGATATTGAACAGGTTATGATAAAAACATAAATAAAGAGTAATGAATAAAATTTGTTCAAATTTTGTTCAAAAAGTTGTTTTCTAGAAAATTGATTTTAATATGTACATAATATATAATATGCAATATTGTAGCGTAATCGTACGTGAAAACAAAATTGTAATCGATTATTTCTTTAACGCTTTATGCAGTCAAACATCGATGAATCGAATCGCTATCTTAGTTCGAAAACCTCTGTAAGACTATTCCACTCCGCTGAGTAAAACTCTACAAATTGAAATGAACAATTACTTTGCTTCAAATTATTTTGCACATTTTTTTGTACGCTATTTTATCTGTATAACTGGAATTTGGAATGAAGCTGAATCTCTGCGAGTCAAAGTGTAGTTCTATGAGTTCCTTTACAACTTGAAATTATACTACGTGTTTCTCACACGCAACCTACAGTGTCTACGAAAGGTATTGACACAACATTGTATTTATTACAGCATTTACGTACCAACTAATTGGATCAAAGTAAATTAAATTTTGTATCAAATTTTAAATTAATTTAATTTAATACAATTTTCAAACATTATCAAAAATTTGGTACCATTTGGTAAATTTGGTATATATAAATATTTTTTGTAACCACTCTATATGACGAAAATTGTCATTCATTTTTCTAAATAAATAATCGTCTTTTAAAAGCTGAAATTGACTATCTTCCAACGTCTATAATTCAAAAAATTAACCCTTGTACGAATCCTCTCTAAACCGTTTTCGACTGTTAAACCTCTCTCACTAAAAAAATTCGATATGACACGACCTTCGCAAGACAAAAATTTTATGTTTTTCATTGAAATTCGAGTTACTAAGGTTCGACTGTATTTTTGCAATGCATCGACGGGGACTGCTTTATGTAATGGTAACAAAACAGAGTCGAGCCCGCACCGCAAACTTGGGTCGGGTGAAAACTGATTAGCATCCTTCGTTACAGTACATCGCACGCTGAAATTGGGCTATTTTATTACGGATATTGCGTTCCTGGGAAACGAAATAAGTCCACGGCTTTTGAATTGCAAATTGAAACCGATCCCTCGATGTTCGGGTTTAAGTATTATGAATACATTATCCCGGGGGGAAATTTAAAAATTGTTATAATGAACGATGTAATCGCGGAAACTCGTTCGCAGTTTCTGTGTTACGGAATAATTAAAACGCTTCGAATACTTTGAATATATTGCCAACATTTTTCATATCCCTCGTATGCTCGATGAAAGCAAATATTCTTGAATATTTTAGAAAACTGTGGAAAATTTATTACGTTCAATAAAAATTTCTAAATTATTTATTCGTGTTAAATAAGATTGGACTTTTGTTAAGAATATTGAAATATATCTAAGTAAGTATATTCTTTGACAGGCTTATAATTACACTTTTACTTTTGCATTTATTATATTAAATACGTATAATAAAATTCAATTTTAATGTGAAATCGAAGTACTGCGAATATTTGTCGATATATATCTATTATATATTTCTATTATAGATTTCAAAGGAAATTTTGTAAACGTAAATTATATAAATTACGATATGGAATATTTATGAATTCGAAGGACATGAAATTTCAAAGAAGTTTTCTATCTTTTTCAATTTTAAATACTTTTCCATAATTCATTATTCCAAGGATCAATATTCCAAAGTCATCTTCATTATAAAAAGTACAATATTAAATATTCAAATATCTTCTAAGAATTTTTAGTTTGTCTCTACACGACTTAATAAATTTCCAGATTCATAAAATAGAAAATTGACAACCATTGTAGTAAACTAAGTAACGTGACTTATAATTTACCATTTATTATTGACACATTTAAAGATCATATTTTAATAATTTCATTTGTTTTTCTCAGGCACGATATAGCCTTTATCAGAAATAGCTCTGCCTCTGGCTTTGTTATAAATTATTATTTGGACAAAAAATTCTCAAAAATCGAGTGAGTAATCAGTGAGTAAATCACTGAGTATAGCTACCACTGCTGTGCAATATTCTCTTTTTAAATGTAAATATGCGACAAATTCAACGAAAATAAAAACGCAACAGTTACATCAACAGAATGGTTGAAGTAAGCGTCAGAACGCACAGTATGCGTTATTAGTAGCGACTACGAATTCTTAAACATTCATTTTATATACTGGAACCGATTTTAATCTCACAGTTAATTAACAGAAAGAAGAATCAGGATCTCTCTATAAAAATCAATTCAATTCGTCACGTATTTTGGGTTATATGTATGACACTGCCTTTAACTAAACGCAAACTAAACATCACGAAACTGTGGAAAAAGTCTCTTCGACTTTTTCGTGTTCTTCACACAATAAATCATACTTTCCATTTTTTCTTACAGAAGGTCGCCGATTAATTTCATATTATCAAAATTGTCTTTCTATTTTATTTTGAGGCTATATATTCGCGTGTATTTTTCACTCTCTTCGTAATTTTAAAAATATTGCTAAAAATATAGCGTTCAATAATCCTGTTGCATAATAATTAACTAATTAATAGTAATATTATTAGTAAATTGCAAAGATACAAATCGTAGGTTTCCCTCTTTACAATCCTATAACTTTTTATTTTATTATCAAACCTATTACTGCCATGCAAATGATTTTACTAATACTAATAGTGTTTAACTTATTGCTTGTAACATTTTATAATATTATTTGTGCAGATTTAATCTATCAATATAGAAGCAATCTATCCAAGAGCTACAACAAACATCCTCAAACCTCCCAAACTAAGAGCACATACACTCATATATCACAGTACTATCTCGAAAGCACGACACAAATCGTACTATCCGAAAGAATTTCAAAGAGACTAAAGAAGAGAGAACTTCATCATATACTGGGTGACCGGTTCCTACGATAGAATTGCTCGATTGTGGCGTGGATAATATGCAGACAAACTGCACTGGGGGTGCAGCGTTTCTTCACAAAGAGAAAAGTAGATGACGAATAGGATAAAAAGGGATGAAGAGGGACAAGAGATGATTCGAACGTGAGGGGAATTCTATCATTCTGTGTGCGTGTATACAGTGTGTCTCGATAACTATGGCACAATCATACAACAATCGGCAAGGATGTGATTCTACATAAAAAAATAAATCGAAAATATAGAATAAAATGTTCTCATAAGATACTTCGTTTCCGATAAAATCGGATTTAAAGATTTGTTCGGTATATGTGAAATTAGCTAATCACTGACTAGTGACTAGTGACTGAATACAAATAAACAATTAGCAGGAGGTTAGGCTACGTGCGAAGACAAGTAAAAAATGTGAAATAAAATTTTTCTGTTTATAGTCTTTTCTCCAAGAAAATAGGGTTTGAAGATGTTCGATTAAAAGCTGACCTGGTACATGCATACTTTGTCAATTTTGAAATTTCATTTCTTTGGGAGCGAAACAGCGCATGAAAAAGCTTTATTCCATATTTTCGACTTATTCTCACATGTAAAATAACCTCTTGTCGATCATGCGGTCATGTCTAGTCCGGAGTTAACCAAGTCCAGGTATACTTAACAAATTTATAAGTTCGGTTTTCTTGAAACCGGAGCGTCGAATGAACATGTTTCGTTTTATACTTTCGACATGTTTTTTCACGTAGAATCACCCTATATATGTACATACACATGTACGCATATAAGGGACTAGTAGAAGTAGAGAGGGGAGGAAAAGGAACATCGGCCAGGTGGTAAAGCCACCCCATGATTTTCTGACCCGTGAAACTTCCCGGGGGAGTGCTCGACCCCGTACTAGTTCTCAATCACGCGATTGAAATGCACACGTTTCTCCGCATTCAACCGGCAGATACGGGACTACACGTGTACACACCGATAAATTCTCTCGTGCTATCTGTTGTACGAAGCATGTATGTACTCTATCGGCCGTCTTATTACCGGATATCGAGTATCGATTACTGGCAGAAACATTCTCTCTCGTTTCGTAATAACAATCGTGACGTCGTGTGCTCCATAACGAGGCATAATAGCGAAGTACATAAGCGAAAAGTAGCTCTTAGTGATCTAAAAAAAAAAGGAATTCGTAATTTGAAAAAATAATGGTGCACTAGGTAGTAGATTGTGTTTATGTGAATTCATATCTTTATGAATATGTAGTTTACTTTGGATATTTCACATATCTTTGCATATTATATGAGCTGCGCCTATTTTTACGTCTTTAAATCTTTCATATATACATAAAAATCATACATGTGTTTTATACATTTATTATTGTGCTTTTTATTGTAATTATGATTTTTTTGTGCAATTCAATTTTTCAATGATTTCGGGCAATTTAAGTGGTAATATAACTTTAAAATTAAACATTTCAAAATTTCATTATTATTTCTCCCACATTTTCCAGGTTAAATTTCCACCATTGATATTTATTACAATGAATATAAAGTGAAATAATTAATTTTTTACTTTGTCTTATGTTTTTAACATTCCAAAATTTACTACTATCTACAAGAATTTTTAATTATTTCAACTATTTAAAGGCCAAAGTTGCTAAAAAATTTCAAATTTCAGAAAAATGAAATTATACAATCTATATAGATAATACGTAATACCATTTCAATTATCATTTCAATTCGATTTATATTCATGTATCATCCATGGTATCATTCACAAAAACTAAAATTCACGTGCCAATTTCACAAATTTATACAAATATAATTTACATATGCACATAAAAAAAAAATCGTGCAGAACCTAACTCCAACCTAAAGCCAACTTAAATTTAATATCAGTAATTCGGGTTAAAATATCGAAGAAATCACAGCGAAGTAGCATGCATCATGACACTGCTTATCAGACAATTGCTTATCAATCACAAGGATCATCAATCGGGAAGCACTTTCGCTTTTAATAACTCTATCTATCTTTCAACAATCAACGTTATCAGCATGCCGCTATATTTATATCTTTCATCCTGCTTTTTCATTATTTCCTTTCTATCTTTTTTTTTTTGGAATATCAAGTTTAAATTGAACTTTCATACGCGCAGTCAGCGCGATTCGCCGGCAGATTTCAATCGTGCAACGGATCGTTGAAACAACCACGTTCACGATTGCAATATTACGGAAATATAATATTACGGGCAAATGAGCATGATACAAATCAACGCGTCGTGTACGATTTTCATCGATGAAATTTTCATGGTCGAACGAATGAGGGAGCGCGAAACGCGCTGACGTTTAATTTACTGCTTGCAATTTTACATTATTAATGACGAATGGAGAACAAAAAAAAAGAAAAAAGTAAAAAAAATTTGTCGAACAAACCTGCAAACTGAAAATACAACGGCGATGCAGAGACTGGCAGTTTGGTTTTATAAACGAACGATCTAGATACGATCAACACATGTACGTGACATTTATTTAAAAAACTAACGTCACGCGAAATTATCTCTCTCGGACGAAAACGTGTTCGTTGAATAAACAAATTGCTCGAGAACTGCCACTTGACTTGTCATTTTTTGGAATTGCTCGAATGGAATTCCGATTTCTATTACTTCGATGTTGCAAATAATGCATAACAGATAACGGAATACTGTATGTTACATATTTATTTATTTAGATTGCGATGTTTATACACATTCATATTTTAATGAGCACAATTTAAAAAAGGGAATCAACGCAGAATTTTATTTTATATAGGAAATATAACGAGTACTTTCCTTTAGTTATTTTATAGGTGTATTTTGTGTTCTGACGCCTTAGCATTTCCCATAAATGCATAAAAATCCATAGTCTAATTATACTATTGTATTTTATATGCTTGTCTACTCATATATGTATTTTTCATATACTTATTTATAGATATACTTTATGCTTATATTATTAGATATATTTTTCTTAACAATACACATTGTCGATTTATTTATTTATCTATGAATTTATACATACTTATATCTCCGATTTTATCATTATTAGTATGCAGATTCATATTTTATGACAATTTAATTATGAAAATTTAGTTTAATTTTGAAATTTTCATAAAAAAGTATGATCTGAAAAATAAAACTAAAAGGAATAGAAATTAAAGTAGAATATAATCATGGCAGTCGTGTCACATTTTAGTGCTAATGGAATTTCAAACTTTTTATGTAACACGCACAAGGTAAACGCTTTCTGTCGCAAGCGCGAAACAAATAAAATTTTCTAAGTCACTGTATGTCAGAAAACCATTAATTTTGCAGCTATTTAAATTTCACTACTTATTTGAAAATAGTTTCTTGCAGACATTATAAATAAATCAATTGAAACATAATATGTTGTAAATGTAAGGAAATTCCAATCGTCGTTAATTATGAATACTAAAACATAAAAATTCTGTATTAATTATTATTACATATTTCATACTATTGTAGCCACATCGGTATTATTGAAGCTAATATTGCTATTAGTATAAACAAATAAAGCATCATACACAATGGAACTTCTACTGTCTAAACTTCCGCTATCGGAATACATACTCTGCTAGTCGAACATTCTATTATCCGAACTCCCCGACACCATAATCTGTTTGATACTGAAACAGAGGCATTACTCACAGTTTTGCTTCTAGTGTTGTGCATGTACAGGGTGTGCCAAATCTAAACGATCAAACTGCGAGGGCTTAATCTACAGGTAAGAGGGTAAAAAAATGTTATATAAAATTTGTCAATAAACGCTCTGTTGCAGAGTTATAAAAAAGTATTGCACGCATGAAATGGGTAACGATGTAGTTATTGAAACTCAGCAAAATCCTCTTTGTAAAACCTTGTAGTGTAATTAATTCCATTGTTTATTGAGGTAAAACTTGAATCCAAGCACAAGAGCAACAATTACTAGGTAATCATTTTTTTATATTATTATATTTTATAACTATTAACAATATGTAATTGTTACCACATGATAAGAAAAAAGCATGTAACTAGGCTGACAATAATACAGTGAAGTTTCGTGTGCTGTGATAGAAAATGCGTCGCTATCTATTTTGTGTATACAATATTCGTTTATAACTCCGTTATTTACGAACTTTATATAACATTTTTTTCTTCTTTTTGCTTGTAGATTAAATCCTCGTTGTTTGGTCATTTAAGTTTGGTATACTATATATATGTCGGAGATGAAGGGACATCGGAGCCTTCCCTTTGGAACTTCGGGAAAATCCCTTAACATCGTAATCTAGATTCTATCATGGGCGTAATTAAACAATTGTCGTCATTCGATCCGATTGTATTTGTTCAAGATTTGTGATAATGAGCTTGGGCTCGAGGCGACAACCAGTCGCCGAACGTAGCCGCGGTCGCGGGAAGAACGCTTTGTCTAACAAAGGTATGGAGTAATTCTATAGTTCTCCTTAAAAGAAATATTTCTAGCGGCACGCGACAGTAAACATTACAACGCTTTCTGTCCCGTGGCTCGCCACACAGCGACCTTCTTTTTTCCCCATTCTTCAGGTATGATGGTTACCAGATGCTGACGCATCTCCACAGTGTATGTTCAGCTTGACCTTATCAACGGCCTATAACAGTTATAACTATTAAGATTTAGTTATCCAAAGTCCTTCGAACAGACAAACAGTCCTTGTCCCAACTACGGGAAGATAGGGGAGATCTATTTTTTCAACGAACGACGCTTCCCTCAAGGCCTAACATCCTTTTCTAACCACCAACATGAAAATTGACCAATTAACAGCAACGTCAATTTCCCTCACTTTCCGGGCGAAGGCTTTTCTCGACGAATCCGATGATCTCGTGTCCTTAGACACACCCCATCATACTTTCCCTCTGCAGTATCATCGCGACGGAAAGTCATTCTCTCGTGAGGTCGTATTAGCGAGATACTTAGCGTCTTTACGCTCGGTGGATATTCCACGTTTTAACAAAGAGTTAGTTTAGTTATACTTCCACCGTAGCCAAGCAAGTCGATTGGGGCTTTGGAAGAAAGCACATCCTGTTATCCCGTTGACCGCGGATTCGTTATTAAACCTAGGATCATTGTCATTAGCTTCTCGAGTATCTAATTACCACGGTTACTTGTCAAGTTCTGTAATAATCGTATTTGCACTAGTCAATGTCTTCTTTATTGCATAACGATAATGTGTAATCCAAATGAAGATTCGTTTCACGTCCTTAACTCTAATCATGATGTTAACCCGACATATATATATACACAATTCAGTATGAACCTAACAGACCTGTGTGATAGGACGATAAAAATTTAACTTAGGACATGACATGCATAATGTGACATGCAAAGTGAAGGCGAAATTCCATTATATGCAAGGTGATGAGCAGAGTATCAGCATTTGACTACGTATTCACTTTAAAAAATAATTGAACAAATTCGTTGAATCTCAATAGTTTGGAAAAAGGATAAAAAAAAAACACGTGGAAAAGAAGGAAATGGTAATGTTTGAACGAATCTCAAGCTCGTGACATATAAAGAAACGCGAGCGTTCGAATGTTTAGGATCTTATGGCACAAGAAAAGAGAACTTGAAAGTATCGTAAATAATTCCTCTTTACTAAGCAGCAGACTTGGCTGTACTGCGACTGCAACAATATATAGCTAAATTAACAGCTTCAAAACTAAAACTGAGTGGCGGGATATTTTTGCATATAACTCGAAAATTAATTGTATGTATAGGAAAAATTTATTCAAAATGTTGAACTTTTCAACATATTTCGACAAGTTTCTACGGTTTTCGCACGAAACCACTAGTGTCATTACATTTCTCTATTGAAGCTTTAATAAGTGACAAGTCCTCGTGAGGATCAATCACCTTGCGTATAATTGTAATGTATATAACCGTTTTGTGAACTTCCTTATGCCTTCTGCATAGGAAGGAGTTGATTTCAATTGACAGAAATGTCTTTGCAATTTCCTTCAATTCGTACAACGTAGCTGACCGAAAACAGAACTAGAACTAAATAAACTAACTAGAACTCGATTTGCACTAATTTCTAAATTCAGACGCGGGGCCAAATGTTTTGTAAATACAGAAATCAACTTTTATAGACTGATTTTGTCATAAATTGTGTATGAAAAGACGATATTATTTTTTCTCTGTCCCAATAAAAGCGGTATTAATAGCTTCTGAAGTGATATTGAAATAACTAGAATGAAATATAATTGTATGTACATATTGGGTTGGAAGATATGGTTCATAGTGTTTTTAAGAGAGATTCAAAGATAATACATAGATTTATAAAAGAACGTATGTCTCGTGTGGCTTAAGTTATTTTCAATTAGCGTTGCAATTTGGTCATCTTCAATGATTATAGCCTGGCAAAACGTTGATCAAAATTTCCACTTCTGAACCGAAATCACTTTGGAACGATACGCTTACCTGTAGTACCATTTCTATAAACGATACATTATCTTTTTTTTGTTATTTGTACAGCGTTTCATTCTCAAATGTTGGCGTTTCAAAAGCTGCTATTGAAGAACACTAGGAATTTTTATTCCAACCCAATCATTATCCCGCATCCTGAATATTTTACGTGACGCTGTAATTTTATCGTTAATCGTCATTTTAATCGTATAATTTTAAGTAAGTTGCTATTCTCATTACATGATATTCCTTTAAATTTTACGTATTCGAAGGTTATGTAACATTATAAATGAAAATTTAAGAATCGTAAGTTTTTGTAACAAATTGTAATTCTTATTACATAATATTTCCCTAAATTTTATTCCAAAAATTTATTACAAATAAAACTACAAAAATCGTAGATTCGAAATGTAAATTTTTCAAATAAACAGCATATTATTGCATGCTATTCTATTATATTTCTTTATATTTTGTTGTCCAAAAATTGTCACTTTGTTATCTCAAAATCAATCAGAAGGTCTTTCAAATTTGTACACCGGCAGATACAATTTACATGACAAAGACTTAATCACAGTTAGTTCATGTATCGTTCATGGCCTACGAAAACAACGAAGATTAATTAGACAAACGAACGTCGGTTCTTGCACAAACCATCGTTCGTGCAGCCGCTATTTAAATCTCAAAGACAACAATTTAAATTAGTTTTGAATCGGTGGTGGGCCGGTTACGCCGGTTACACCGGTTTAAGCGCAGAAAATCTCCGATGGCGTGACGTTCGACCTTTTGCAAATCGATCTAGGAACGACGACCTTTTGTGTAGGTTTTATTAGGGTCACTAGATGGTCGAACAGACCGTCCTTTGCCACACACATGCGGATCACCGAGTTAATGTCTCAGACCCGTTTCTGAATTAATGAACACTCGACAGAAACACGCGCCAGTTAAACCGTTCCAGAATTTCCGTGTAACATTGAACTTTCGATCAACTTTCGTTTTTGTTTTAAGAAAAATAATTGAGATATCCTTAACACATTTCAATTTGTGACTTTCTCGATTAATTCAATTCTTTATATATATAACATCAAAAAACTTGGAGCTATATCAAAGTGTATTTAATTTTAATGAAGTACATATTGTGTTTCTAAGTGAATTAGTGTTTCTAAGTGAATGGTTTGAATTTATAAATATAATTTGTCAATTCCACAAGGAAATACCAATTCATTGAATTAAATTATTTCAGAATATTGGTACATTATTGAACTTTCGATCGATTTTAATTTCTGTTTTGTGAAAAACAAAGTGAAATATTCTTGGTATTCGTCTAATTAACAAAGTAGAAACGAAACTTAACGTGCAGGGACGGTCGTATCTTTACATTTTCCATAAGTTTCCATAAAAATATGTAATCTAATAAAAATTCACATATGTATAAATTTAACTGAACAAATGAAATTTCTAAATAGAAATTTCTTACATCTTCTGAATATTACAATAAGTAATAACTACAGTCTAGGGCACGAACGTCTGAAGTTTAGTAATAATATCTCAAATTGTTAGTGAAAATAACGAAAATAAAATCGATATGCATGATGAAAAAAATCCCTAACTGTTCCAATTCTTCAACAAAGAAAATTAAAGGATATTAATAAAATACTCTACAAGACATTTCCTGGGCAGGACTTTTCAATTCGAGATATTCGATAAGCAGAACAAAGAGGAATTGTGTAATTAACAGGGGTGGAAAATGAAATTCGACGTTCAGAAGAAGAATCGCCGCCATTCGTGGCGCGAGTGGCACGGCGCGGCGCGAAAAAAGCAAAGGGATAACTGCCGAGGAAGACGTTAAGGGGGAAAAAGAGAAAGACACAGCGTACACCTTCGAAGGTAATTTTAGTTACTTGACAATTTGGCACCGTCTACGCCAAATAGAAAGTCACGCGCGTACCGGCTCCTCTTGGAGAGAGAAAAAGATAGACGCACACAGTTCTTACAAGAGCAAAAGAAACCGAGAGGGCAGAGAGAAGAGAGGAGAGTGTACAAATAGAGAAATAGAATGGCACAAACGGTAGAAAGGGAAAGAACAGAAGAGAGAAGTCGCCGAGTAGAGGGCTGTGGTACGCGTGATAATCTATTTGCTCCTTCCGTACTGCAACGGGACAAGAAGTCCTATTTATATCGCGAAGAAGCCTCGGTTTAATGAGTCTAGCTGCTGTCACGAGTCTACTAAGATACGGTCGTTCCTCTATTAAACAAAAGAACGTCGAATTTACGATAAAATAGGAAAAGAATCGAAGAACACACACGGCAATATAATATTACAATCGTTAAAGACATCTCAAAATTTAATTATCGTTACAACGTTTCGAGGTTAAGTATTCCTAGTGCAAACATTGTTGTTATTCTTATTACTGACATTTATTACAATAAATAATTGATTTTCTATCCTTTAGTTTATTTCTAATGTATCAAAATTGATTAATGCACAAATTGTGAATTATTTCAGCTATTTAAACGTTCCCATTCAGTACGGATCACACAAAAATAATAAAAATAATAGTCTAATATAAAAGTAATATTAAAATAACTTGTTTAAATTTTGTGCACTGTACATGTCAAACAATACGCAAACGTTATTTAAGAAAAAACATAAGCAACCTAATACTCGTGTATTATTGATATAAAAATAATAAGAGAAATGATCTAAAGCAACTTTCCATATTGTATCAATAATATCAAATTAATTTTTTCAGCTCTTGTGCACTGTAGATGTTAAACTATGAACAAATTTTCTTTAGCAAGACGAAGAACTTTCGCTATGGAATAAAATTAAGATTAAATAAACTGCATTCTAAATAAGATTTTTGCTTTAACCCTACCACTATAGCGATCGTTTGTGAAAGTATATATGAATAACTGTAGAACACAAAATATCTTGTTAGCCACTCACAGTACGTTAGAAATAGTAAATATGATCATCACGTGTAATACTATACATATGTATGTATATATATGTCTGATTAATCGCAAGTGAATCCTCTGATAGAGAGTACAGCAATGTTGACAGTAGACACGCAGATATAACGTAAGTTGAAAATCGTAGTGGAAACCAAAAAAGGATGGTTTCTCTTGGAAAGCTAAGTAATGAAAAGAACGTGTGAGATGACATTTTCTTGTAGGAAGGTTCGTTTCTGAAGAAAGTGATATTGAAAATTTGTACATATATGGATTCGTAGAAATATGCATTGATAATCACGTCTAACAGATGCTTAAAGCACAATGACGATTAATAACAAAACATAACTTTTGAAGTCACGACTTGTTCTTTCAAACATCAGAAGAAAGTAAGAAAGATAAGAATATTACAGTGGCTCATGATTATAATCTGTCTTTTTTCTCTATATCGACGTTTCCCTAGTTAATAAGATAATATCGTTTTTACATAAATCAATTAACATAAAACAATTTACATAAAATGCAAGCAAAAATTTTCTTTGTATATATTATACATGACAGTACATATATATGCATATATACATATAAATCATACCAATATATTTTAACACTAGGTTTACGGGCGATTCTTATATACCTATCTCTACGAGGACCCGTCACATTGACGGGTAAACGAAAATATGCGTTTTCTTTAAAAAATCGATTTATTCAAATTAAGTCTGAATTGAACGATATTAGGCTTCACGTTTAAATAAATTATTAATAAGGAAAAAGTGTTTTTTTTAATTACTATACTACTTACTTTAATACTAATAATTATATAGGGTAATCATATTTATTGAGCACTTGAGCACATTTTTTACAAATATATTGAATTTTGTTTGTGCATTTTCCGCATATGATCTTTTTTCAATATATACAACAATTATTGCTTCTATTTTTTTTGCAGTGGCCCACTTGGCAACTTTTTCGCACTTCTGATGTCGAAAGTGACAGAAATGAAGCGTCTGATCTTTGGCAAAATATGAACTCCTTCCTGGATATTTTCGATCTGATGCACTCTTTACACAATATCCACGCGCTTATTGTTGCCAAATCTAAAATATTGAAAAAAAAGTTGAAGGGGCCATCGAAAACTCCCTGCTTTGACACTATATTTGCGTGCCATCTGATCAACGACGTCCACACCAAACTTTGTTTTATTATAAACAGCAATGGTTTCTGGAACACGTTTATAATTATCTTCTATTTGTATACCTGTATATTTGGTGCTTAGAAAGAGGACTTTTACGTTAGGTTTACTTTTATGCACAGTAAGCGCGCTGTTTTCTGATTTATATAAATTCGAGGAAAACAAAGTCATCTTGTCCTTTTTTCCCTTGAGCATCGAGTTTCATCTTTCTCCATATAAGGAAAACCATTCAAAATATATTTTGTTTGGACATCAACTCCAAACCAAAACTTAATATCAAATTTATGAGGCTTATTCGGCATAAATTGCGTAAACCTGCATTGGGCTTTCATTGAAAATAATTGTTCATCTATTGAAATATTTTCATATGGCTTGCAACAAGCCTGGCTATTACTTATAAATCTGTTTCATATTTCGGATATCAGCGCAAATTTATCTGTTTGTAATCTTTTGGAGGCTTTCAATGATCTCGCTTCATATGCGCCCCGGGCATATAGAATTCTTAGAAAACTACGTCACGTCTTTTTTCAAAACTCGATGCGCCTCGGTTACAGTGCAATCTTTTATGTGCTCCATTATGTGTCTGTCAATTATCAATTCGAAAGCACTAGTTACACAACCCGACATAATATTTCTCTTAGCATAGCCAGTAGGCCCTGCGATATCCTTGAATATCATACGAACGGGCGTCCTACCCCTAGATCCGCCTGCTTTCAGTTTTATCCACTGTGCCCCGTCAATTGCAATTTCAATTTCACCCATTACATTTTGGGATGCGCTTGGAATGCTCGTCCTTTCATCCTCGGAGTCAGAACTAGAAAAAATACGCATCCTTTTCTTGTTACAACACACTTTCAAGAAGTTTTCCTCTTCACTATCCGAAAATCCTTCTGTCTCTCCACTTTCAGTGTATTCAGAACTTTCACTGTCAGCTTCGCTTTGGCCTAATTCATATTGATCTTCTTCGGAGGTATCCTCAGAACAATCTTCATTGATGTTGACAATTTATTGAATATCTTATTATATCTCCTGAATTTACTCATGATTGCAAGAAAAGGGGGATTGGTCAAAAAAAGAAAATACTGTGCCCAAATTCAATTATCCTATTGTAAACACTTACAATAAGTGGAGACAATAATGGGAAATGTCTACAATAACTGAAACTTTTGCACACTGTCTTTGAAAAACGGTTTGTTTATGAAATCAGTTAGCCCGTCAATTTGACGGGTTTCGCAGAGATAGATATACTACATACAGATTTCAAAAATTAGAAAACCTAGGAAAAAATAATTGCTAGTATAAATTCTTTAGATGAAATGATTAATTTACGATGCAAAATAGTTAAAATTAATGCCATGATTTTTGGGATATTTCATTTCGAAGTTTGAAATCCGTCAAATTGACGAGTGGCGTAAACCTAGTATTAATAAACACGAAACAAACAGCTGCCTTAAATACTTAATTTTGCAGGTGGTACAGAATCTTCACTTCACTTATTCTTTATTTTTTATTCTTTTACGTAGTTTACAGCATAATTTTTATTTTATTCCATAATATAAGATAATTAATAGTTTATAGGTTCTAATTCTAATACATCCTACTTTAGATCAGTTTAGTATCTATTTCAATCTGTTAATTCATAATACAATTGATAGAATCTATACATATATATGTATATGAGATCTAATATATGAGAAAAGATAAGAAATATATTGTCTAGTTTACTGCTCGTTATGTAAAATCTGTATACAATCAATAAATAACATTTATGTTGTTTTCTGGCTATAATAAGCATTGTAACATATTAAGTAACAATCAATTCAATAACACTATCACAAACAAATACATAAAACCATAATCCCTCAAACTCCGTAGTATTCGAATATTAGGTAATAAGAGTTACTGTACATTATAAACTAAGAAATACAGAAAAGAAATTTCTTTGAAATCCAAACAATCTTAAAATCCAAAAATATAAAAAAAGCAAAGGTTAAGAAAGTAACGTTATTGAATCTTCAATATTTAACATATACCGATAAGACGTATAGATAAAAAGCTTCTGGTATCAGGCGTAGAAAGTGTGTATGAATTTAGCGAAGGTGATATGAATATCGAATTCATCGATTACCGATTACCGATTACCGATTACCGATTACCGATTACCACGCTACCGGTTCCGCGGTTCGCGTGCGTGCACTGCTTCTGGAGAAGAAAAACGAGCTGTTCGGCTAGCGGGAACAAGGAGGGGGTAGAAACAAGCTTGAAGAAACACACAGGTTGCACCTGCCGCCTTGCTTTCCCCTCCTAGGGAACCCCAGATGTTTATCGGGCCCCCAGTTAAAAAGTTGGATATATATCGGGCCCGGGCCTCGAAACGAGCGTCGACGATTTTTAACCGGCTCGTTTGACTTTCAACACGCACCGTCGTGCGGACGACACTTCCGCGGACAATCACGTGTTTATAGAAATTAAAGGATAATTATATAAGTATGCGTGATTTTAAGTATGTATATTGCGAACGATTTAGAAAGTTCAATATAATGTAGAATTATCATATTATTGTTATTATTATTATTATTATTATTATTATTATTATTATTATTATTATTAAAACGTTGAGCACATGAATGTAAGTTAATGTTTAATAAGCTGTATCAATAAGAGAAGAATCATAGGAAAAATGTAGAATATAGAATATGGAAATACATATAAATTATATAGATATAACTATATATATATTCTATTATTGCTTTACATACAAAGTTATACAGCTTATTAAAATATTGGGATTACTCCACTTTTGTTCTAAGTGCCTGTTCTAAGTGTTCAATTTAGTAACTATACTATTCCAGGATTCCAGGATAATGGTTTCTATTATATTTCATGATCACCGTATACATCGTGTTTTTTATATTCCATATAAACATTTCATATCAAATAATTTTGTTATTATTACCACATATGACGTAACATGAATAATGCATTTATTATGTTCTAATGCGACGTGATCATATAACGTAGTCATTAGCAACCGGAGAATATGACTTTGGATATATAAATAAATTTAGAAAATGTGCAGAGTATTAATATGTGTTTGATCAAATAAGTAATATGCTACAATTTTGCTATCGTGCCCTTTTCGCTTTGCTTCCTGTTTGCCTATAAAATAAAGTTTTATTATACTTTCTGCACAAATGGAGATTTACTTCCATATATATCATCAGTTATAATTTTTCAATTAAATTCAATGCTTAAAAATTGTTTAATTATAGCGTGACACAATATCTCTAAATTTACAAAAACTGCGTGTAATAGCGCATTATAATTTTTAATTTCAATAAATGAAACTACTTTTCATTAATAAACCATATTTCAAGATGACAACACTGGAAAATGAGATTAGATTTTTGAGTATTATTATACTCTAATTTAGAAATTAGTATAATATAATTTTCACTTTTTTATGCGTTAAACATCATCAATATAAGACAACTGTTTCAAGATAAAGTTCAAATATTCCACATAACTCTTCACTTCGTGAGAAAAAATGCAAGATAAACAATTCCGCACGTGAGAATATTCCTAATATCGAATAATCATTTCTCAAAGTATTCAAATTTCATTAGCATACATTAACAAACAACTGTTTATTTTTCTATGACGAAACGAAGTACATATGTACTTACTATATTTCCACAAACTTTCAAATTACAACGCAACTGTTGAATACACAGCGATTGCCCTATCTATTGATATTTCCATTCAAACCACGTTTTCAATTTCAGATATTTCTTCAATCAAGTCGGATAGGTGCGAGCAGATAAGATACGGATAAAGATAATGCATCGATGTTAACAAAATTTACAGCTTTCTAAGCCTCAACCGTACGCCGGTTATTATCACGACGCCATTAAACTCAACTATTCCAAACCAAATTAATTTTCTACCAAAACTTCATTACTTACATTCAACTCCCGCAAGGTGCAGTAATCTTATAAAACACACGTAAATCCATTTTATTAACGTGAAATGTAGAAATAATCAAAATGGTATTTCAATTTTTTAAATTGTAGATTAGCTCCGATAAAAATAAAACGTAAACGTGAAAATATAATTAACACCGTGCTAAACAGTTTTCATGCATATTTTGTCGGTAATTTCAGTTCCTTTGGCGTCGATGTTATTAAACCTTATAGATTGTTGAGGTTAAATATGCAACATAATGGTGACGCAGTTCGCAAACGTAATTAAAATTCTAAAAATTCTGTGCTTTAGTATTTACCTACTCTGACATACGTACATTGGAACACTAAATATAAAAATAATACGAAGAAACCGACATACAGTAGTCCATCTAAATAAAAAAATTTACAATAATTCGCTGATTAGAAAAAAAACAAAATGATTTAGTATATTAGGTTAAAGATTTCTTAAAGCTACTTTTCAATGAATTTAAGTAATTCGAATGAAAATATAACTTTAAAATTGTTGAAGACTTTCCAAAGTTTGATTATTGTAACGTTTCCGAAATTAAGTATCTCTAATGACAAAAATGACTGCCTTTATATTAAAATTTATTATGATAAATAAAGAACCTTCTGTCCCTTGTCTTATTTCTAACATATCAAAATTTATTAATATAAACATTGTTGATTATTTCAGCTATTACAATCATACCATCGCAAGCATTTAATACGAATTATTCAAAAATAATAAAAGGAATAGTCTAAAGATAGATTATCATTCAATATTAATAATATAAAAATAATATTAAATAAATTTATTTAAATTTTGTATATCATAACATGTTAAATCATGAAAAAACTTTCTTTAATAAAAAGCATAAGCAATCTAATACATGTGTATTATACATATAAAAGCACTAAAAATAAAAGTCTAAAAGAAAATTACCATTCAATGCCAATAATAGATATAAAAATATCGCATTAACTTATTTAAATTTCATAGACGCGTAAACAAACCTTTCCAAATAAGAAGCATAAACAGCCTAGTACACTTGAAAAGAACAGGTCACGATTATCCTACATCTTGATTTTATTCATAAGAAATTGTTGATTGTAGAATATGCTATTGTATGACAAGTTTATAGCGACTATAAAGTGGACACGAAAAACCGGCGTTCCAGCTAACTAGTTTTTAATTGAAATACAAACACAATGACAGAGACAGGTCAGCGCGAATAAACTGACCCAGAATGAGCAATCGACGGCAACAGTCTTTTCCCAACAACGTACCTGGTCGTACCCGCTTATCCGCCATGATAACAAGTATCTGATTAAATTTATGTAATAGCGTGTTACACTATGTTATTGTGGAATTACTTCGATAACCTACTCTGATAACGTCGTGGTATTAAATTCACTGTCACTTCGACGATACTTTTGTCGTTGTTTGAATCAACCGTCAATCAATAAGTATGAAATTTAAAATAAATCATAGCTGCATACAATCTCAGTTTACGTCTAGAAGACTCACTAAAAACAATCTGGTTTACGGATATTTTCCTATGCATTTACTTTCTACAATACTCGTTAAATATTCTTTCTATATTAACAATCGCGTATTTTACATTTAAAGCATTCGCTAAAACGAAGAAGCATATATGTAGCAAAGTTTATACATGAAATAACGCGGGAAGTATGAATCGGATAAAAGGCTGTCCAAAAAGATGCATTAATTGTAAAAGAATTTAGAAATATCCGGACATAAACAATAACAGTCTAGGTGGACTTTTCTTATGTATTAACTTTTTATAATATACCTTAAAAATATTCGCTAACGTAAGAAAAAGTATAATAATATTTATGAACAATATTACGCGGGAAATATAAATCGAAAACTTTTCTTATGTATTCATTTCTAATAACATTCGTTAAATACTACTGCGTATTTTACGTTAAAAATATTCACTGAAATAAGAAAAAGTATAAAAATATTTATAGACGAAATTACGCTAGAAATATAAATAGAAAGGACATAGCAATAATTGTAAAGCAGTTCACGCGAACGCATGTCCCGACGGCGGCAAATTTGAGTCGCGAGAGACGCGAAAAAACAGCACGTTAGAAGACACATCGTCGTTTACACATCTACACCTCCCTTCCTTCCCACATACACACACACAGGAAACATGGTTCCATGCAACATATGTATATACACAAGCGCACGATTAAAAGAGAAACTCACTCCAGAAATAATGCACAGTATCCATCCAAGTCACGGTGGTGGAGGTAGGTTGCGCTCGTCCTGGATTATCAATACCCGAAAGAGGTTTGCGTTCAAGTTCCTCGAACCTTAATCTCAGTGGTCGTCTCACGACAACATACTTTCGTCGCCTTCACGCCAACATACTTTCGCACGGTCTTCGAAATCTCACTCACTGGCCGAGCTTCAAAAACTGAACGTGCCCCACGATAAGAACACGATAAGTGTACATTCCTCTGGGATATATTTCGCGCCGTAGGTTTTCCCGCGTTTAGTTTCGTGGATGCACACGCGGCAAAGGTAACGCAGCTAGAGCGAGACGCATACACGTATAGCTGAGAAAGAGCGGGGAAACGAGACAGAACGAGAAAGAAAGACCGAAACAGAGAAAGAGGGAAATAGAGAATGACAGAAAAAGAGAAAGACACTACGTTCGGAGCAATGGAATATGTGCACGCACTTCTCGCTTGGTCCCGTCTAGGGGAAAGAAAATCCTGCCACCACTCCTGCTCCACCTCCAATCTCATACAATATACGTGTAGTCGTGCGCACAGTTTTCAAAACAACAGGTTACTATGTCTGTATCTTTGACTTTCGATAAACTTTTAGTTTCTTTCGTTTATTAGTATCAGATTTTAGTATGGAGCGTGAATCGGTGCGTTATAGTCGCGCGCGGTTTTTCCGCACGCACACGCCGCCGCGGATCAATAATTCACCATACGAATTCACCAGAAGCGGGTGAGCGAGCGGGCAGGCACGCAGGCACTAGGCAGAGAGGCACACGTTTCTGTCGTGGCGCGCTCTCCTCGGGGAAACGCACGCAGCCCACCACCACCGGCACACCAATCGCTCCTAACCTCCTCGACGCGAGTCTCCGTCGCTGGCTGAGTCCCGTACACGTTGCCAGAGAGACTGCACACGCTTCGCGTAACACACACGTATACACACGGTTGCGTTCTCTTGACACACAGCTGACACAACGCTCGTAAACACGCGACAATCGGACAAAGACGGATGCACCGCCAAACCGCAGGTATAAACCGGCACGACTCGAGCTCTTCGTTTATCAAACTGATCCGACTATCATTTTATCACACACATATCTCTTTCTCTCTCTTTCTTTCTCTCTCTTTCGCTCCCTCTACTTTCCTATCCTTTCTCTCGCACACTCTTTCTCTCTCACTCGCTCATACGTATATACTATCTCTTCCTTTTTTAGTCGGAAAGCAATAGTAAGAGCACTAGCAGCAACACCGGAGCAAGCAATGCGAACATCACGGTCACCGGAAGTACGAACCTGACAATCACGACATACAAGGAATATGACGAGGATCGGTTATGTGTTTTTTTGCACTGAATAACGTCGCCACGCATATACATCATTCACGCACTCTGTCGAGTTTAAGTTCCTCTTTTATATATTTATCTTTATCGCACAATAGGTTTATACGTTCGTCTCTTTCTTTCGCACGAGCGTTTATCGCTCCCTCTGTCTCTCGCTCTCGTTCGTCCGTCTGTCTGTCTGTCGGTGTCCGACAGTGTGTATATCGCCGTCTCGTCGCTGCTGTCGAATCCGTTCCGTGCGCGGCCCCTGTGTGGGACGACGCCGCTGGGACACACGGGCGTGGACGAGTAGACGCGCTCTTTCCACGATCTTTCGACACTATTTTCTTTAATGTACTTACCACTGGGCGAGCTGACGTGGCGTCGCGCGCGCGCGGGGCCTTCACACCACGGGTAAAATTCGCACAGTAATATTAGCGCGCAAGGCTGCACCCCGGTAAATACGAGCGCAGTCACCACTCTTGTTTTTGGTATGCCAGGAATGGCACAAAGAATCTGGACAACGCACACGCCTGCTGCGCAGCCGGTCTGCGCACACGCTGACACCGCTTATGCGGCCGCGGGAGAAACCAGAAGCCGAACGTTCCCGATTAAGCACGAATCTCCCCGAAGTCAGCCGATTACCTACCCCCACCGCGATATACAAGATTCGCATTTCCCCACTCCCCGCGCGGGAGATCAGTCGCGTCACGCACGTAATAGAGGTTGGATGTTGTTGCTCGCTTACTCGTTTATTCTCTCTCGCTCGATGTTCGAGGGGCACTTGTTGAATTTCAGAGGTTACGTTTTAGGTTTTTCGAATAAACCTTTTGATAAATGGCAACACACCAACCGCAAAACGGCCACCTTTATCTCTCTCATACGCGTTTTTTCCATGCAATCTGATATTGGACATACATACGCTATCAAATATAATACACTCCTTTTTTATTACATGTAGGAACTGATCCGCTTCTGTAATAATAAAATATATTGTACTTTGAAAATATACTTTTGTAATTCGCAAACTGTTTTGAGAATAATAATCGGTTTTTTTTATATATTTCACTCTTTACATTAAATTTAGTTACATCTCTATCGTTTAACAATGATCACGTCACAGTCTTTTACATATAAACAGGTTCATAAACACATTCATAAACAGGTACCTTTTCGGTAGCAAACTATCTGGAGTCGTTTATGTGCATGAGAATTTAAGAAAGTAACCGATCCTTATGACGTTTATGCTCCGTTGGAAAAAGAGTTTTCACCATCTCTCACCCTTGGTATTTAACCCTTTAGTCTTGTGTAGTAATTTTCTTTAGATTCAATTCGTCAGGTTCACGCCTTTCTTCAGACTTCTGCTCCAATTTCAAGGTCTTTATGTATGGAATTTTTAGTGAGTATATAATTCATGTGCGCCATAAGCGCCATACCTTAAATCACGTTTACCGACAAGCAAACGATATAATTTCCTATCAACTGTACATATCGATTTCATATTTAAGATTTCAATTTTATAAATATGAATTTTTATACCATTAAAATGGTAAATATTTATTACAACGTTATATCACGGGTATATTTAGTATGTTAATAATTTTTTAACAATAAAAGTTAATGATATATAATTATAAAATAATTATTTGAAAGAATTAAAATGTTAAAATATAAATGAATTAAAAATTAATTATTCTCAAGCTTAATTTATAAAGATGTAAGTTTTTTTCATATTTTGTTTTATAAATTTGCAAATTAGAATTCTTGTACTTAACACTTACTAATTTTGTTACAAAAAATACATGAATTGAATATATTTTTGTAAACTTATCAAATCAGTAAATTCTTTACTGCTCGGATAATCAACTTTCTACCTTATCTACAGAAGTCAATTGTAACTTGAAATCTTATCGGAAAAACATAAACTGTGCTGTGTAATTTTTTATTTGTACAGACATAAATATGCATTTAAATATAATTATGACATGAAACTAAACGTCCATTGTTATTCGAATTATTATATATCTTATACATATATGTAAAACACGTACGAAAACAAATTGCTTTGAAAAATAGAAAGTGAACAAAAAATATCTCCCAAATACGTACATATGAACCTACAATAACAATTATAACTGTGATTATTTAAGTTTATAATCGCAAATAAAATTATTAACGATAAATAAGCTTCATTTTTTGGAATTGGATACGTTTTTATCGCTTACAAAATATATAATGTATAAGTATATTAAAAATTTCTCTTATTTAATATTTAGTGAGAACATAATTTTGAAGTTGCTTTTTTAACTTTCTCTCTCGATGTATAATAAACTACAAATTTTTAGAGTAAAAGCCAACAACATGGTAAAAGTTTGTTCACTTATGATTTATTAGAAATTTACTCCACTTATATCATTTACATAATTTACTTTTTATAATAAAAGGTATCAGATATATGCGTAGTATAACAAAAACTTGTTTAAGTTATACTATTCATAGAGAAAAAGAAAATTCATGTGTATCATATTTATATATGCGACAAACCGTTCAACCAATCAACAAAACTGATTGACGCATAAAGCGACACAAAAATAAAATAGATGTCGTATGTATACAATGGTTCACAAAAGTATTTGAACACAGGAAATTTGATGTCAATTCTATGTGTTATAAGGCACGACTGTCATGATGCGATTTAATTGGTCAAACCTGAAACCAATCTGAAAATACGTAACGTTTACTGTAAACAGATATCTAGCAAAAAAATTAATATACGGCATAAATGCCCATAATAAGCGTATAATGAGTGTTAAAAGTTGAGTATTGAAGCTTATTAATATAATAGAGTGACTGTTTAAATGGTTTTATGATTTTTACAAAATATATGCAATACAGCCTCCCTTATCCGAACTAACAGGGAAACAAAATTGTTCGGATATACATAATACACGAACATACATAATAAACGTATAAAAAAAATCTACAAGTGTTTGGATACTTTTGTGAGTAACTGTATAATATTTCTGAGCCGTTGAAAGGTGGAAACTGTCGGTATCGTTGTGCACACACATGGATCGTTTATTGGGCCGATTTTAAACACGACAAAACGCTCGTAAAATCGAATGTCACGTATCAAAATGACGGTCAAAGCGTGCCTTTTGCAGGGAGACAAAAGCGGTCGTAATTAATGCTTTTAAACGCGCGTGCTGTACTGCACCAAGCTCCTTTTGTCAGTTGGACACATTGTACCTCGACAAATGTTTACGAACGACCACAGGGTAGCAGAGCGTGCACGGTGACAGTGGCTGGCAAGCCGCGGGGTTGAAACGCGCAGTTTTCGTGCGGATTTTCACCGAACGCGACACATTCAATGGGGGGAAAGGCACGGTCCGATTTCACCCGCGAGGTTTAATTACTTAATTACGTTAACGCTCGATTTTCGTAACGTGTCGACGAGCCACGCGCAGGCAAAACGATTCCGTTAGTTTCACTGCAATTTCGTGCCCGTGGCTGTCTCTTCACCCTCCATTGAAGTATAGCCGTACGATACACAGTTGCAAATTCGTTTTAGAAACGAGGACGCTTGGTAAATGAAATTTTCTAATGAAAATGAAATATGATGTCTTCTTTTGGCGTAACTTACATCTTTGGTACGAGATATTGTGCAGATTTATGTATAAATAGAGCAGGTTTCAATCTGTTTTGATTCAAACATAATATTTATAATTAAGTTAATCAAGTATTGATTACAATTTATAGATGTGTGTAAGGTAATATTTTAGATAAACTAGTGAGTGGTTTTGTAACGAATATTAAAACAAATATGGAATAATGTAAAATATATGCATTATTTATTATTTATTATTTATTATTGTATATATTATAATTCTTATTATAATATATACACAATATAATTATAACTGTAATTATAATTAATAATATTATATATATTATTTTATATTCATCTTGATATTTAAAGTTTATAAATTTATTTAAAATTCAAACATATATATGTACATTTGTAGGTATATATTTTAAATGAAGTGATAATATACATGTACATAAATATACATACATATAGTATAAGTGAAGAGATGATTTATAAGGATAACATTTTTTATTATAATTTACGAATATACGTAATATACGTAATATACAGTACATGCTAACTCCCTTTTCAAGGGAGAAAGGCAGGAAAATGAAGTTATCTATCTTATAAAAAATTATAGTAATATAACATAATCTAATATAATATAATATGTGCATGCCCATATATATGTATAATAGAATTCCCTATGAAATTGCTTATTCACGATTAAAATGACAATTATCTTTCTTCCCATGGTCTTCATTTATAAGAGTTATTTCGGAGGAAGCATATGCATCATGATTAGTGTGTTGTAAACCTCCCTTAATGTCGATAGTCGTAAAGTCATAAAATTTCCGGCAATACTCTTTTCTGCGATTAAAAGGCACTAATTTAAAATTGTCAGATCAGTCGTTTTGGTTGTAGTGGTTGTGATTGCAAAAGATTTATTATCAACTCCTTTCATGTGATAGTTGCGAGAAAAGTGGCAGTGCCGTAAATTAGTTATTGTATAATAATATATACTTTATACATACTAAACCATCATTATATTCTCTTAAACTATAATAATTACATATAATTAACAATCAAATACATATATAGAACAGTTATAAAGAAATAACTCACTTTGATAAATGAAGATGTTATCTAATAGGTGGACAATTTTGATATTACTTCCACAGAAAAAAATGTTATACATCACGTAACTAACACTACTTATGGTAATCTGTGGATTTAAATCAATAAAAAAATATAATTATTCAAACGACAATAGATAAAAAGTTAAAGAGAAAATAAATGGCAAAATTCCAATAACAATCTTATAGATATGTGTCACTCAGAAGTCAAACTGATCAACTCCACTAATTCTTTTCTCAATTTCGCTTCTCAGAATAAGCAAAATAAGCTACCGACTATGTAATAATATTAGTGAATTTACAAGATACAAGTTACAGTTTGAAAAGTTTTGTTTGTTGCACAAACAGTTTTTATAATTATATACGTTATAAGGACTAATTATTATTGGTGACTTAATTGATTACCTTGACAATATACAATAATATCAATGATTTAACTTATGACTTGTAGATAAATTTGAAAAACTGTTTCTATATTCTACGGGAAGAATTCTATAAACTATAACTTGTAACTTACTTCTTTTAAAATAATAACTAAATTTATGGTATTACTAAGACTAGACGTTTAAAGGATTTGTTGGAAAAAAATAAAAATACACTTTGAAATTCATGAATGAAATTTCATTTGGGGTATAAATGATTCAAGTTACATAGAATTAATGTGAGAATCGCCGAAAGATATTCTTTTTATCGATATTTTTTTAAAGTGGAGCTTATCGTAATTTCATATTAATGTAAAATTACTGATTAATTTAAATAAAAACATATTTAAAAACGAAGTAATAAAATTAAATATAGATGATATAAAATTTCGAAATCTCGAAGGCGTGCTTATCTAGATAAGATTTATAACCATCATAAGGCTATGTTCTAACTGAATACAGTGCAAGGCTTAACAAATAAAGCCTAATCAATATAAACGAATTTTATAAGAACGTCATATTTGGTCTTATCTTAATCAGGAAAATATAACCAATATGTTAATGAAACCAAACTATGACAATGGGGTAAGATACTCCCCCTCTTCCGAAAGAAAGAAAGTTTTATTTGCGACATTTTATAGAACAACAATAGTTGTTAACAGTAGTGTGTAAAGTTTTAAATGGGACACTTTGTGCATGATTTAACATTTTGGAAAATAATAAAAAGGCAAATCACACGATATGTATATATATGTGTGTGTCACATCACAGTAGCTTGTTTGTTGGAAATGCGTCGCTTTATAAACACTTGTGCTGTGTGTAAAATTAGGAGTTGGACGTAATATTATATATAATAATTGTTACATAAACTTATTAACTGGAAACTGGAGCAAACCAGAAATTATCATTTTGCGAAAATGACACCTATTGTTCCTGCATTTGAAACTGCACCTCAGGACACAGAAGCTGGTCAATTTCAGTTTCCGTTTGGATTTGTGACGTCGCTACAATGGTCAGATTATATTTGGTTATCTTGTTGGCAGAGCAAATACTCACTGGTACATTGATATTATCAGAATCGTAATTTTTAAAAATTTTTTGATCCTTAATGAAAAAAGGAAATCCTAAAATGTTCGTATTCCGTTATAACATATAGACTATGAATATTTACGCAAATTCATATTTTTATAAATATGATTAAAAATATAGAATCTAGGTAGGAAATTGTTTTATCTACTAAATATTATAGGAGGTATATATTAGAGAAGATATTTTGGATATTTTATCTGTATTCTTACGTTTTAAACATACGGTGCACTTTTGCATCTTTAAATTTTCTATAAATGCACTAGATGCAAGGAAAGTCTATCAATTAATATGTGTAATACGTTTATAAGTAATGGTTTTATAAATATGCAATAGCTTCTCTTTTTTTTACATGGGGAAACCTCATGGACACCGCGCCGCTTTTCTGGGAAGCGGCGGAGCAGTGTCGGACTCTTACCAACTAAAATCCCAGGATGACCTACCTAACGCTTAACAGGAGTGTCCCGGGACCTCAAATATAATATAGCTAGGTTAATAGTTAGGTTAGTTAAATAGTCTGATAAGAGGAGTGTGTAAATACATAACTATATGTATTTGAGGATCGTATGGTTGAAAATGCAAGGCGAATAAGAATAACAATTGTAAACTAGTTTCTTCTCATGCCCGGCAGGCTGAAAAATAAATAATAATAATTGTTATTATTAATGATTTTATTAGGTCATTTTATAAGTATGTAACATCATCTCTTATTTTATATTTTGCATATCTAAAACAAAACCAAATGATAACTGTAGAAAATTAAAGTAATATGTGTTAACAAAAAATTAAAAATTATATAAAATGGATGTATGTAATTGAAAATTATTAGGTCATTCATTTTGCCTACAAACGTAATACCGGCAGATTTTCAATTATTTCGATTACAAAATAAGATTATTAAAATGTAAAAAATTTAATACACTGGAGAATATCGAAAAGATAATCGAACTGTTTGCATTAAAATCTTAATAATTCCTTAAAAGAATTAGTTCTAGAAGGCGACAAATCTATAACATTTTAGATTATATAATCTTGTAAAGATACATATCGCACTCTTGTGATAAAAGTGAAACAACTCAAAAAACGCGATTTTCAAATTATCATTATGAGACATTCCTCGACCAATTACGAAAATATTATTCACTTATGTTCATAGAGATGGTTGATAGAGAGCAATTATCTCGCTCTTCGTGATTCATGTGACACTATGCTACATAAATACGTTTTATGTGATATGAGATGTGCCCTGACTAGGAGGGTGGTTCTCCAGGTGTTTCTCCAAAAACTAAAAATGAAGACAAAATATAGTTTTACTTGTTTTATAAGAATTATTCTTCTCGTTTATAAATTTGATTTAATTACGTTCAAAACAATTTTTCGCTTTTTCTAGGAAACAAACTTTTCGAGTAGAATGTCTTTCGTCGCAAGTGTGCGATATATATGTATAATTCCAATATTGTTTTTAATTGTATAAAGTTATCAATAAAATAAAATATGTAAATGTAACAACACTTATGGAATGATTTAGTACACAGAATATAATATGTATAATTTCAGATGTTTTATTAATTTTATTATTTTTAATATATTGCAAGTCTACTATTACAAATAAATTAAATATTTTTAATACAATTTTTTAATATTTTTTAATAATTTTTTAATTTTTACAAAATTTTTAATATATGTTAATATATAATATGTACATATATGGTATATGCGAATTTGAAAGAAATTAAATTTAGTTTTTATAATTGTATTTTGCATTCTAATGTACTTGTGAGATTGTGAAGTAAATTGTAAGTGTAATGTTTGGAACAAAAGTGCCTATACTTTGTTATTTACGATAAGAAAAAATAATGCAGTATGTAGCAATAAATTTAGACTTTGATATACTGTTTGCTACAATTAGCGTTACTATCTGTAAATGCATATACTAATTGTAAAATAAAGCGCTTTTTTTCATTTTTGGCTCATTATGTATAATCTTTGTAAAAAGCGCAATAACACTAAGAAGATTTTAACATTGTATCTTTAAAAACAATCTACACTCATTATGTTATTTTATTAGACAGAGGAGCTATAGAGAAAAATTTAATAATTTCAATTGTAATCATGTTTCTTCAAAATTTACAAAACTTCAACATTTAAGTATTTATGAATATAGATTCTACTCTATAAATAGTATATAAAGTATATCGAAGTGATCCAAATAAAACAATAATTTATTTTTAAAATAAAAGTAAAATAAAAGTAATGTTACAAATATAGTAGAACTCCATTTATCTGAATTCCATTTATTCGAACGAAATTTTAATAATAAAATTGTAATATATATATATTTATAAATAATAATCATCAAAATATAATAAACAATTTTATTTTAGTTGACGATATAATACATAATTATATATAATTAAAAACAATAATATTTTAGTTATTCTCTCCTGTTAGATCGGATCCACTTTCTGAGCGAAAGTTCACAAACACCTACTAATTGTTCGTCTTCCGACAGATTGTAATAAGTAGAGTTTCATTATGCGAGACATTGTCGATGAAATTAAAAAAGAAAAGTTTGTACATACAGTACATACAGTAAAAGTAATATCTTATATAATAGTATAAATGTTATAATTTTGGACTCTTATTGGTGTATTTTTTATTTTATGGATCTCTATTGTATTTTTAATTCTTTAAATCGTTAATTAAATATAGCAAATTAAAAACTAAAACTTTAAAAATAAAGTGAAAACTTTTTAATTTAAGTTGCTTAGAATTAAAATTCTTAATTTTAATTTCTTTGAAATTAAAATTATTACTGATAATTTAATTAAACGTTTTTTAAATTGTTAGTCAAAAATAATAAACAGATTGTAAATATGGGAGCAAAAAGAGATTTAAAAGGCCGTAATAAAGGATATAACGTGTTCTTAAAATGCGAAAGGTATTTGCAAGAAATTTTAAGAGATAGACTTCGTAAAGAAAAGTAGGGTTTTATAAAAGCATCCCTGTTCCACGGATAATACGGGAATTCCTCGAATGCGCTGTTCACGCGATATTTTAATACTTTTGTAGCTTGTCGTTCGTACAAGTAAATCATTGTTGTGATAAGCTCTACCAGGAATCTCACCCCTGCAAAACATCCGCCGGTTATAAGAAATGTTTTTCAAGTTTATGATGCGAAGGTTGGAATGGATCGAACGTCTTTTACCCCTTTCTTTTTAAGTAATAAAATCGACGACGGAAGATACGAGAGGCATCGTAAAATTTACAATAAAAATGCTACAACACTGAGAATTATTACTGGAAACAATGTAATGAAAAACTGTTGCTATGAATATTTTATATTTTTATATTTTATATATGATAACAATCTTAAAGATCATACGAAATATATTTGCCATATTTAAAAGTTATATTTTTGTTTCACATCAACTTTCGTATTTTTTCTATCCTGTTGAATATTTTAAATATATATAAATGTCATAATTTATTTAAAAATACCCTTTGCTTTTTTAACAAAATTTCATGAATTTATTAAAAATTGTAAAAATTGTTACTTTTAGTCCCCGATTTTTACTTTTATTAAAAGAATAAATAACCTTGAAGATCTTAAATGGCCCTAATTCGATGATCAAGAACTACATAATTTAACATAACATAAAAAACATAAAATTTAACTAACGTAAAAAATCATAATTTCGCCTTCTTTATATTAATATCTCTACACAAACATTAACCGATCAAATCTAACAATAATCTAATAAACAAGTTGGAGTCAAACCTACCACTTAAAATTATCTAAATCTAAATCTAATCGGAATCTGCAGTTCCCAAGTCTATTCAGTCGTATTCGAAAAAGCGTTCAATTATTATGGACAGTGGCGGGTTTTGGGTACTGCAAGCACGGTACCAGAATCGAGTGGAATCCAGCTGAGAAGCCGGGCCCGGTAGACGTCGAACGAGTAGGATTATTCGCCGGTGGATCGGGAGCTGGAGCCGGGACACTGGGGTCGGAGCCGGGGCCGGGGAACAATGTCGGAAACGACGAGGACGGTATGCCGAGATATGCAGGATATCGCGCAGAACTGCGATCCTTCGAGGTCGGGAGCAGAGGCACACGGTTATAGAGCGGTGTGCGCGAGTAAAGCTAGATACATATCCCCCGTTGCACCACTACTACCACCGCTACTATCACCCCTATCGTCGGCTCTCTGCACCAATACCTATGTAACACCGTCACTAACACCAATGTTCAGCAGCAACGCGCACCGAGAGAGAATACGTCTAAGTGTATTACCTTCGGGAGCGCACCGTTCCACCTAAATATGTAATAATATCTACCGGAGATACCGGCATTCCTCGACCTCGAGAAGAATTCGATCAAAATGTGTCGCGATACTCTGCTGGTATGCCAGGTGAGCTACGCGTCTCTCTCCCTGCTCACTCGCCTACTCCTTTCCTTTCCTCCGCCGTTTACGCTGACTACGTCTTCTTCGGCTTGTTCGACCCACACTCTATGCCCTACACCGACAACCCTGGCTTGCTCTGCTCGAACGAGATCGAATGAGAGAGATCGATGTCTCGCCATGTCGGAGCCGTTTCTCATTGTTAGTGGAGAGTTGTTTGATCCTTAAACGTATAATTTTTTTCAAGTGTAGCCGGTTTAAGTGTAACAAATTACTTCGATGTTATATTTTATGGAATGTCATAGAAACGTTACGTACGTATATTGGCCACAATGGACAAACATATAACATATAACATAAATAAATATTGTTTGTAATGGTATCATGGTTTAGAGAAAGAATTCTTTATTAATATACACAGTGGATTGTGGACTTCTTTCATTGCATAGCGGAAATTATTACAGCTTCGTTTGGATTTAGAACATATGTGATAACTGAAATACTCATTCCCTGTTAGTACTGTTAATTATTAATTTTGAATATTCATTTCCCTTTCATTTTTTTTTTTTTTTTTAATTATAAGTTTGAGGTCCCATGCACCTTCCAAGAGTATTAGTGACCACGATGATGATAGTCAGTGGAACAAACACATATCTATCTATAATAGATAATAAAATCAAAATCCTTCAGAAAAAATAGAAATTTTTTGCATGGGTCTCTTTTTGTAACATATTTAGTGAATTTGATAAGCCATGCTGTGTTCTTTTCGTGCTATACTTATGACAGGTGATTGGGATATGATGGATAAAGTTTCGTATATCGCAAGCATCACAGATATTTGGTTTAATTTTGGTAAGAGTGTATCCAGTTGATGTGACCTATTCTTATTCGACAATGTAACTTGATCAGGGATATCATTGTTTCAACATTTGAAACACTTTTATTGACAGATAATCATTAAATGATTTAATAAATATAAAGTGCGTATACATATTGAAATTGTTTGATAAAAAACTGAAAACTTTACTATGACGAGGTAAATAAGGTAATTAGTCCATAATAATATAATAAACTAAAGGATAATAAAATAAAATAATACATAGATCGTTGATTGTGTGAATAGATCCTACATATATGTATATGTATAAAAATAATGATCTTTAACACTCCTTTAAAAGATGCGATTTATTACACAATTTAATATATGATATTAAAATAAAAAGATAATGTTTTATATAAAGGTTTTCCGAACAGTTGTATATGTAACAGTTGTATATGAGAAATATTTGAATATCTTCTCTTCATTATTTGCGAAGGTTTCAGCACCAAATTAAACGCAACTGAAATATACGATTATGTACCAATTTTTACATAAAACTTTGTTGTCATACGATATTTCTTAAATTTAAATCTATTAATTAAAGAATTAAACTGCATATAAAAGATAAATACTTACTAATAAATCATTCTGCTCGACCGAAATCGGATCAATATTTCGCTATGTCGAAACTATTTCTCAGCGGAAAGGAATTTGAGGGTAGGGAAATTGTTGAACCCTTAGGTGCATGATTTTTTTAAATATAATAAAACACGTGTTTTTGCTAATTTATACGTTATCAAATCATGCTTATATACATAATTATATATTTTACTTGGAAGTAGAAATCAATAAAGATAGACCCCTATATGCATGATTTTTCCAAATAAAACATTCAAAGAATCTCAATTTACAATACAAAACTATTGAAAAATAATTTTTAGAATCTATCTTAATTCTACTGTACTTTGTTTTGTGTGAAAGAGATATTATTTAACTATTTTATTCTTATTCTCATCGTATATTTGACGCAGTTAAATACATGAAAAATTTCTGTAAAGTTGTGTTGAAAAAAGGCCATTTTATTACTCTTATATTTAACGTAAGTAGATATGTATTTGAAGCGATTATCGAAAGAATGAAATATATATACACATGATAAAAAAAGGTCTTAATCGCAATATCAATCTTGATTGTCTCGTTTATACGATATTGCTAGAATATTACTGCTTTGACATTTCTGCTTTATTCGATATATTGGTTGAAACCAATAAACTTAATTAATGATAACAGTTTCATTGTTCAAATTACTTGTAATTAAAATCGATCGAGAATCTATATGTTTATTAGCTCTCATAATGTCGAATAAAATGAATCAAAATAATTATGTGTATTGTAGATGTTGTTCACCCAATTCATACAGAATTTGTTTTATGGAAGAAAAGCAGATCTGTGCCAATACTTTTCTTCATTATTATATACTACTTATAAATTATATACCTATAATAAATGGAAAGAAATAATGGAATGCTATATGAATACTGCATAATACAGCATTTGATACATTTTAATTTCAAATTTTTGATAAGCGATTTTCCAATTTAAGATCCATTTGAACACAACCGTGCTATGTCCTTTCCGTATCCGTCCCGTATCCGCTCCATGTCCAGGCATTTATGTGTCAATATTTATAATTTATACATGAACGGAATTAACCATTTCCAACTATATATTTATTTATATTTAAATGAGCTGTTAGGAAAAGAATTCTTTTAACTGGTGTGACGATATAAATCCCAACGAATTGAAGAGACCTCTTTTCTCTCATCGGAGATTAATTTGCTAGAGTCTTTTTAACTGCAATAGCTTATAATATACTTACTATAATAGCTACATTTATAGACTAACTGCAATGGCTACACTATTGGATGAAGAGAAAAAAGAAGTAACAAAGGAAAAGACGATTTGGTGTATACCCATCATAATAAAACCGCGAAGGAAAAGGAGATTTTCATCTTTACAAGTAATTAATAGATCATGGATTAAAATTTTATAAATACTCCAGAATGATACAGTATTTTTATAACTGATTAGACAGTACTCAGTCTTCGCGTTTTTCGCTATAAAAAATAGCGTCATGCAGGGACGAGACGAGGCAAACAGAAAAAATGTCGAAGTCTAGCAAATGTGTCCGTGGCATGCGTGTCCAGGCGATGGATGAGTGACAGGCACGATACGGATCATGTATAAACTGTTATAATCAAAACTATGGGGGGGGGGGGGGATTCGGGTTCGAAACACGGACATGGCTCGGTTTTGTATAGATGGGATTACAATAGCAATAACAATCAATCCTATGTTACCAAAACTGTCCTTTTGTTCGATTATGGAACTAACTATGTATTTTTGCATCCTATTAAACATTTGAAAAATGCCGATTGTTATAATATTAAATATATCCTTAATTATTTATAAAATTTCGTGGATTTATCACATATTTTAAATGCTGTTCGCTCTCCAACTATCTTAGTCACCATATGACATCGACATAAACAAATCAATAAAATATTTTGTAATTTTCTTAAAAATCTTTGTTGACATTTATAGCTGGTCGATCGTATTATATTGTAATAGCGGTAGACCGGTTAGCAGCTTGTCAGCTCAGAAAACAATGGTGCATCGGCGCAATTTTATCGATGTACAATCGGTTGAGCAAGTCGATACTCGAGTTGATAAATATCAACTACTTTCCTTCGGCACATTTCACAATGTACGCCCATCTCAAGTTTGTATTTGTATTGTTACTATTCGTGTAATCGGGCTGCTTAAGTATTCACCCTTTGTGCGAACTTTTGATATTACTTTCAAACTTACAAAGATCCTTTCACATTGAATTTCTATTCATATCAACAAAAATTTGTAAGTTTTGTGAAACTTGTAAAGATTTTAAGACAAGGTAAATATGAAAACGTCATGTATTTTAATTATATTATTGCCTTGACCGGCTATAACCTTGTTTCATTTTTCAGTATCGAACTATACTTTAATTAGTTAGCTAAACTTTAGCTCTATCAGAAACCGTGTAAAAAACTACGAAAGACATATTTGAATAAGGACAAAAGTATAAATCCGATTATATACTTATTCTCCGTTAACTTATACTTTGTTTTTAATTTAGATTATAACTAGACTGCGAATATTTCTGCGAATTCATATTTTTATACATACAAGTAAAGAAATGGAATTTATTTTATTTATTTTGCTTTGAATATTTTATATACTTTTAAATATCATATATATCCTATGCATTTATGCATCTTTGAATTTTGTATAGATGTATAAAGATCTACAATTTAGTTGTGACTATTACAATCTGTGAATAAAGTTATTACTCGTCACCTTTAAGAAAGCGCAAGATACTTTATCTGAAATCTAAAAAGTCCCCCCCCCCCCCCAA
>NT_177152.1:8099-31428 GCF_000188095.3 Bombus impatiens | reverse complement strand
AAACCCCCCCCCCCCCCAAAAAAAGAAAATAAGTCTCAAGGGAAAGTTGTAACGTGTGCATCATGTACGAGGATGCGGAAGATGCATCTGGCATCGACCAAGATTTCTTCAACGCGTTAGCGCTGTTACATTCGACGGAGGACGACAGTGCGGAGAAACTTCGTAAAATGCTGGATACGTCCATCCAGAGTAGGTATGGCTTTGACAAAACTTTGATGGCTAAGATCCCGAAGAAATTTCTGCAGAATACGAAAATCCGTGGCAAGTCGTTCGCGAATTCGAACGAGAAATCCGAAATATCTTGGCGTAAAGGAGGTAATGATAAAGCCTTGAGAAAAACCGGCAGTCTATTGCTTTCTACGAATAATACAACAGAAATTAATTGGAAACCGATGAAAATATTTGATGCGAATATCGAGGATTGTAGCGAAAAAGGGGACATTCCGAGGATATCTATTCCTGATGAAGGATCTGGAGATGGACTTTTATGCAAGGTTTCTGCGCTATTTAAATTCAAATAATTTAATAACAATAATTTAAATTGTCATCATTTTATAAAATGAAGGGCCCGTTAAGAAAAGAGGGAATATCAAATGTTAACACTTTTATAAAAGTAGGAAAATTTATTTTTCAATATACATACATATAATGCCACACCTTCATATTTTCTCATTTATTAAAATGAAATCATTTTATTCCTTATTTTATTCTGCATCATTTTCAACTTTTATTTATAATTCTCCGATTTCTCCCTTTCTTACATTGCTTTTCTTTGTTATTCCCCATTTTGTCATTGTATACCTCAACTTGTTATAACCACCGCAATACTCAGAACATAATACTCATACTACTCATACTCATAATACTCAGACATAACATGCAAAAAATGTCCAAGTCAAAATTCGTAAAAATTGATATTCCCCGCCTTTTTCGTAAACTCTTTAAATAAAAATCTTATTTAATTTGATTGATTATAAAAATTCTAAATATGGTTTATACTTTTTATATTTGAACACTGATCCATCAACTCTCCCTTTTTCTTTAACCCAGAATTACAACAAGCAACTATTTGGTTACTCTAATTACTCCTAATTATCTATGCATATAATAAGGCAATAGAAGGGTTGTGTCTCTAGATTGAACAAAGAAAAATAAGAATCATTTAGGAACAGCTCAGAAGCTGTACGTATAGTGGAAGAAATTAATTTTTGAAATTAATTTTGAAACTGTCGAACGGATTTTGATGGGGTATTGTCTGTATGTATAGTTTAGTATCCGGGAAAGAAAATAGGATATATTTCATCTCGATCCGTTTTATAAAAATCGAGAAGTAGCCTGGCATCTGAGTTATATGCGCTCCTATGTTTGGTACAAGTCAAACAACGGTGGTTATTGCTTATGTCGTATTTGTTTTGAAATCGAATCTTTTATAATTTAATATTTTTAGCTGTAGGGATTAACCTAATCGTTAGCATAAAAAATGTGTAGGTATTTCCGTGTATTAGTAATCTATGCGAACCAAGTTACAGACAAAAGTTAGATGTATAAAAGAGCATTTACACAATAACTGCTTTAACATATTTATTACAATTTCATTTTATGAAATCTGTAGATCTGTAACGGAGCGAAGCTAGGTCCACTGATACTGCTGGAGTGTCAAGAATGTCAAGAAGTCTATCACCCCCTGTGCCATCAACCCCCTGTCGTCGACATCGACGTCTACGATCCGAGAATCGTATGGCGGTGTAGAAAATGTATGGATACCTACTCTCTAAACTCTGTCATTGCGTCCGATGAAAAGAAAGTGAAAAGGTCTCGTCCACCGAACGACGAGAGCAAAGTCAAAGAACCTTTTACAAAAGTGACCAAGTCAGGGAAATTGAATGGGTATCTTGTGAAAGATGAAACTGATACCGCTGATCAAACTTCATCCGGTAAATATATGTATCCCACCGTTATATACAGGGTGTTTTGTAATTGATAGTAGAAGAGGGTAATTCTAGATGAAGAAATAAATCAAAAGTGTAGTATAATATTTTTTCATATTATTATTGTATGTGAAAATATTTTCTGAATATTTGTCTGTTACTTGTCATTGCATTGCATGTCTTTATTGGCAGAATCCCGCTATAGGCTAGTATTTCCACTTATGTTTATATGTATTGCATTGGATGAAGCAGAAAACACAACGAAATAAGATATTCATCCTAAAGAATTTAGCAGAGTAAGCATGATAAAAGTGCTCCAAAACCAAATTACTCTTGTGATACGTTAATCGAGAAAGCTTTCTAAGAAAACGAAATTTCTACGAAACTGTAGTCCTCTATCCCTATTATTAGAGTAAAAAATGTATATAGTATTTACAATCTTCGTCGCTTTTATGATTGATTGCAGAATTTACTCGTCCAACATTGAAGATTTTGTCGAGTATCTCAACAAAGCTTATAATATGTATGTATCACATACATATCTAACATATAATAATGTGATTACCGTTTACACATTCATAAAAATATCATTTTATTCCTCAACAGCCAATCGAGTTTGACGTATATTCTATACTATAGTGCTTGTACGTTTTGTTGTTAATATGTAGTGATCAAAGCTAAATTTAAATTATGTTATTATTTTCTCTCAAGTAACGCAGGTTAATATTATTTTCGGAATCTATTATTTCCGCCAAGTACGATACTGCTTGCGATAATTAGTAAAATTTAGTAAAAAAGATTCTAAAATTTCCCCGTCATTCTTGAAAAATCCGCATTGTTTGAGATTTCATCCAGAACTGACTACAAAGTGTTAAAAATCGAGCTTCTTGGTATAGAATATAAACTATCAATGTTTATAATAAAAGTATTATATTCCTCCTTCTGTAGTTTGCAGCAGATAAAATAAATATCTCTACGATTAATATACGATAATATAATACGAGAAATGCTTCTGCTGTACGAGGAATGTTACCACTTACTGGATACTACCAACTGCCACAAGCAATGTCATACTCTCTAAATCGGCTATACACGCAAGTACATACTTAGGCGGTATACGCGCACAAATTTATTGCACAAATATACTTTACGGTCATATAGCCTCCATACGACACAAGTATATTTAAATAGTGTTAGTATACGTTAGTATACCCTGTAATCGATGGACGACGACGATGTACTCGCTTTCGCTTCTTTCGTCTTAGTTTTTCGACTTGTACAAATCTGTACTTCTTCTACACACGCTCAAGTATACTTGAGTATACGCGATTTGTGTACAGTACGCCTGTACAGTTAAAATACCTATGCAGTATTATCATATACACGCTCAGGTATATCTATTTGTGCAATAAATTTCTACTTTATACACATGGAAGTGTAAAAAGCTATACAAAAGTTGAAAAAATTATGAGTAAGAAATAAACATGACAGGCAGCTTCTATTGTAAAAACATAGATATTGTCACTCAATAATTTTAATAAAAAATTTGTATTTTTAAAATATCGCTAATTTCTTAAAAATACGTTTTACAGTAAAAACAATCTGTAAAACTTCCAAAATGTAACACTCTAATTATGGTATCTGAGATTTTCTTCATAATTCTTTATAGGATAGGACAAAAAGTATCAAGCATGAACCTAGATAAATGAAAGATATGAATCATATTTAGGTTAATGATTATGCTAACAATAGAAATAAGAGCTAAAACTTCGTGGAAATCTTTTTCTAGGAAACTCCCTCGATTGACGTATCACAAATTTAGGTTGGTTTATGAGCACTTTTTAATTAATTTAAAAACATTTTTTATTCTGTCGGATACACGGTCCTGCTTTTCGTGTCGGTGGAAATTTCTATAAACATTGCCTAGTGTGTTCTGTTAATTCATTTTATCAAAGCCCATGTTTCAATATTACACTTATGATACTTGTGATTTCTTCAGAATACACAATTGTAATTAAGCAAACTAATATTTCAACTTATGTTTGTATATTAAATATTAAACCAGCTTCTGCCAGCAACTTCGTTCGCGTAGATTACTAATGTATGGAACAATTTTTAAGCAGATGAATATTTATGTATGTTAACAATTAGGTTATTCTCCTTAGTTAAAAATATTAAATTATAGAATGTTCAATTTCAAAACAAACACGACGTAAACAATAACCATTATTCTTTGACCTTTACCAAACATAAAAGCGCATACAACTCAGAAGCCAGGCTACTTCTCAGTTTCTACAAAACGGATCGGGATGAAACATATTTTTTCATATTTTTTTCCTTGGAAACTAAACCACACAACAAAGAAAACCCCATCAAAATCCATTCAGTAGTTTTTATGTGATGCGAATGCAAAAAGACGAACAAACGGACGAACAAATAGACAAACAAAAAGGTTCCAAAATTAGCTTCTTCCGACTTCCAACCCTTCTACTGTTCCATTTTATGTATAGATACTGCAAAACGCACAATGAAACAGGAATTATTACTAGATATAAGACACCCTGTATATTTACCTTTTTATTCTTTAGTTTTATTCATATATACTAGAGAATACTTATGACTTTAGATGTTTCTCAAAAAATTGGTTGTATTGGCGAAGATACATCGATTACAAAAGGTTCTGTCTTTTCGAGCCAAAAGACGAGGACAATATCGTCGATTCAATTAAGAAAACGAATTGGATCCAAACTTTCAGTCATTCGATCCATAGTAAAATGATATTTGTAATGTTAGTAATTAAGAATGTTTCAAATTGTCTTTTATTAGTTTTCAATAAATAAATCTAAATTGGATTGATATTTTATGTACAAATGTATAAAAATGATTATTGATTTGAGATTATAATTTCTTATAATTTAAACATTTAAGTTTTCATTTCAGATTTGTTATTTTGCTTTATCAAATTCATAATGGTGTAAATAAATCAAATTTTGTCACCATTTATTATAATTATTTTCTCAATCTAAATTAACAATTAAACTGATTATATGAAATTTTGGAAGGTTAACAGAACGTTAAAAATGTCTATCAATATCATATTTAAACTAATTGGACCACGGTACAGGATATTATTTAAACAAAATATTTGAGAAATGATTATTTTGGTGATATATCATCTTATTTGATCATTAGTTTTTTAGTTTATTTGAATCAGCAAATAACATTTTCTTGAATTATTTTATTATTTAGTTGTTAAATGAAAATTTTTTATTTTATATCGTATATTGTACTTGATTAGATGTTTCCTGAGATATATCGATTTCTTCATAATGTCTGACGTACGCAAGCTTAATCACGTGCATAGGTATCTTTCAAGGGTAATTAAAATTAAAACAATTCTAAGAGAAATGTTTCTACGTTGTAAAATAACTTGGCTATGCTCATAACTCAAACACATGCAAAATACAATATTTAAAATTCGAGTTAACGTTAACAATCAAAATTATTTGATATTTTATTTGAAAACATAGAATTAATTTAGTAAATAGGAATTATTAGTATTATATACATGTTACTAATAATTTATTTATGTGTTTCAAACACATACACATACTTAAAATAAAATAAAAAGCAGAAAAAATTGAACGGCCGAAAGGTACATACAAGGTACGCTTTATTATTTGCTTGTTACATGTACAATGGAAAATCTATCTCGAACGTCTTTCGCTCTCTAAAAATCAATCCACACAAATTAATACTTCACTCTCGCGAAACAACGCTTCAGTCGCGGTACACGATGCCTTATTTAAGCCGATTACAGACGTAACTTGTTACACTACACTACACCAACTCAGCCAAACCAAGAAATCTCTCCAAAAATAAAAGTAACGAAATAAATCGGATTTCGAAAAGAACAACACATATTTGATTATTCATTAATCAATGATAATTCACTATTGGACTATCGCATTATATTTTGATAATTAAACTGCGGATATTTGTGCAGATTCGTATTTTTGTGAAATTGAGTTGAGATTTGTTTTACCTACTGAATATTACAACGAATACTCCACTTTCAATATTTTATATAATTTCTGCACATTATATGTAGTATTGGACTCAAGTAGGTGCAGATTCAAGCCCTTCGTACCTTACGAGCTCTTCATATTCTTCATAAGTATTTCGAGAAAAGAAGCGATAGAGAGAATTTTAAACAAACTTGAATGTAAATGCGACAGATACAAATCCCCTACGAATACTTTTACAAATAAAAAAAGGACTCCTAAAGAGGATCGAACGTTATTCGTATAGGTTCGAAACTTTATCGGCGCTCTAACAGAAATTCTACTTCATTTAAAATCACTTTTCTTGGCTATCGTTCTTAAATTGTTACAACTGTGGATGTTCAAACAAAATTTATAGGAATCCCGTTTATCGTCTATGATTCTACAGAATTTATTTAAATAGAAGAATTCAACAAGACTCTCCTGATTCGATTGCTACTTACAAAGGGTTCAATTCATTTAAATATCGAAATACGTAGTTATAAGTAGATTTTCGAAAGTTACGAAGAATCATTCAGAGGTTCGGCACCAGCTTATAAATATCGAATACTTGGCGATTATAATGGCAAGAACCATTATACCTTACAGCTAGTATTTGAAGTAAACTTTGGATACTAGATTTGATTCAAATTTATAAGTATATATTGTACTCGATTTTATCACTAGATTATATTTATTCTATGCATTTCTTTATTTTCAAATTCCCTGTAAATGTATAAATATCCGCAGTATATTGGTAATTTACGAGTTTTATCTGTCGTCGCGCGGTTCATTTCGTATACTCATTCGTTTTCTATATTAAGGTCAACGGAGTTCAGTTACCTTCAACAGCCATGCTGAAGTTTGAATCGGATGTGATGCTCGATCACTTTCGCTCTCATTAATCGTGCGTATGAGAGAAGATTGAGCGCGAGGTGCCAGAAAAGTACAGAGAGTAGCGAGTGCCGCGAGTACACCTTGTCCAGTGATAAATCGCCATTCTTCTTCTTTACATCTTGTTTCCAGTTACTTCTTATTTAATTGATGTTAATCCTTTACTACTATTGTTAAATCAGTTTAGGTTTGAGTTAAGTTGTTTAATTTTAAGTTTCTTGGTTTTAATTTATATCTTACATCTTATGTAATACAATGGCTACAAAAGGTATTTTATAAACGGTATAAGACCCTTATTTTCCAATGAAGTGTTTTTTTTATCAGGTTATACATTTCATGTTCTTGGTATTAAATTTTCCTAATCATATGAAAGTACTATTAAATAATACGAAATTCAATATACTCGGACCTAATTAAATAGTATGTAAATGGCATAATAAATACAATGGTAGGGAAATACTTTTCGTAGCCACTGTAAGTGTCATTGATAGTCTTCGTCACGTAAAATATAGAATATAGATCGAAATGTACTACTACAAAATGAAGTAACAGAGTATCGTTAATAAATTAAATTAAGTTTACATAACAAAATTGTTTAAAGTTTTGTGAGTACGCGACGGTACGATTTAAGAATTCACCATTCTGTCGTATTCGATTTATAGAATCTAAATGACCCATATAATCGTATCGTACAGTTAGATTAATATATTTTTATCATTATGAGTTTTTTACTGGAATCAAACATTTTAATTTCGTGTATTTGTATTAAAATATTCAACGTTTATAACTTTCTTGAAAATAATATTAATCGAATTATAATTCGATAGATTTGATTACCTTTATTCATAAAAAAACACAATGTATCTTTTTTAATTGTACTCGTGATGGTAAGTGTAACGAAATCACGCCTCGGTAGTATCATCTTTCATTTTCAATATCGTATTTCATTTCCATTAGTAAGTTACAATATTTGCTCATGATTTTTCATTAAAATGATACGAATTCAAACTGACGTAACAAATTAATCCATTGCATTATATTTGGAAACATAATTTTTCAATAAATTTATTACTTCTTCAGAAGAATACTGGAATAAATAAAACCTAATAAATATTTCATATATTTAAATAAGTTGGTACTTAACTTTTTAAGTACCAACCACGAAAACTTTTTTTGAGGGTGAATTTATTGTTTATTGTAATTTGTAATATTACTAGTGTTTATTGTTACTTTACCATCGTTAAACTTTATCATAAAATATACATACTTTACTACAAAATAAGCAAGGTTTAAAACTGCATTTATAGAATATTTTAATATCTACCAAATATGCATATTGTGCTATTCATGGGTGTATCACACTATAGCACACAATATGTGTCAATTTTTACATAGAAACATATTTTTAGAGTTGTATTTACATAAAAAACGAAAAATAATAATTTTATATCAAGTTCGCAGACACCTTTATATGGTTTCCCAATGCATAAAGTGAATCTATATTCTTAGGCATAATGATCATGAATTACAAAACTCTTTCATGAAATTAGGTGGTCGATCAGAATATGAGCAAATTCTGTGATAATACCTACGTATTCTTAGATGTTTATACATATATGAAAAACTTTAAAATGCAAAACTGTATAGAATATGAAAAAATATATAGGTAAAACATCCAAATTATATATTTGATAGGATAAGATTTGATAGGTAAAACAATTTCCTACCTATGTTCCATCTTTTTAATCGTATTCATAAGAATATAAATTTGCACAAAGATCCGCAACCTATATATAACAAAATCGCTATTCGAAATTAAAAAGGAACAGATCTGGAAAAATTGTAAACAAATTATATATTTTTTAACTACACTAGCTTAACTAGATACTGTATAAATAACAATACGTATACTTCGCGAATTACTATACAAACGCAAAAGCACTATAGCAAAACAGCTATATATTTGTGCCGATTATCACAGAATTGTCGATTATTTAAATAATTGGCGTATCGCGAAAGAAAAATTATTAAAATTTCCATTTCTGGACGTATTGCTTATTGAATTAAAAGAATACTTTCGATATCTAAATTATGTAAAAATAAAACATGTTTAAAATTTTTCATTTCAATAAATTGCGAATCTTTTCTAATTTCCCGCTATTTTTATTGTAAATGGCTATAAATCCACATTTTTATACAGAAATCAAAGTTTCGATCATTGTATCGAATCGATATGTTCTGGTTGTTTCATTATTGCTAATTAATACGTTCGATTAAGTTTACAAGTTTACAGCTTCTGGTGTGCGGAATTCCTGAATCTTTAGTAAAAACAAGAAAAAATATATATGTATATACTCTGTGTCTTACAACTATAAAACCATTCTAAAAGTTGTAGTTTCTATGCAGGTACGAGATAAAAGATACAACACGACAGAATCTGATCAAAAGTATACAAAATCGAACAGTTAAACGTATTGAAAATAGAAGGGATTTCACATATTATTACGTAGATTACTCTTATAATTTCATTTTATTGTATTCTGATAACGATCTCAATTTTTGTGTAATTAAATATTTTGTTATATTGGTTCTGCAGTTATGAAAGAAAAAGTAATCTAATTTTTTACGTTTTCACTTGTAGTTGCCTTTTTGCCAGTGAAATTTGATCTATTTTTGTTTATTTTAAACGAAATATGGTTTCTTAATATGATTTAAAACATGGAACGCTTCGTTCATTATTTTTTATTGTTGATAAGGGTTGGAAATCTAATAACATATACAGAATATAAAATTTTAGAATGATTCTATAGTTACGAGACAACGTCTCGTATCCTGCTTGCAAATAACTATACGTAAAATGTTGACCTTAAACTTAATATTGTCGGTCTAAAGAACAAAAAACACGAATAATATCCTACGCAAATATAGAGCAAATATTTTTAGTTAATTTCATCATAGTTTCATCAACTGTATTGTTCTCTCTTTAATCATTCCGAGAGCGCGAATGTATTATCATAATAAAAGTCTCTTACAATTTTTTTATCGTGTATTCTACAAATTCCATCTTTCGAAGATGAAATTTTAAATACCTGTCGAAATTTGCGTCGTCAAATGGTAAAAAGCTCCTCTCGAAAACACTAACGTGCGTACATGCATGCAACGATTTAGAGATATTAAATAAATAATACATATGTATATCTCTAAAATTTGTCGCGACATTTTTCAGTTTTCATCTCTTTAATCGTAAACTTTATGGGATATTCCGATTTAGACGATTAGTTTTTATTGATTTTTGGTACGTGACAAAAAATGATATTGTATGTAGATATTTCGAATAGTTCATGTCAATATCACAATATAGCAAAATAGAGGTTATATTAGTTTTAGATAAATGGTGGCACAGATTGAACATTTTATGACGCAAATGAATTATTTTAGTATTATTTTAAAGTTACATAAGTTAGATATCGTCTGTACTATTATAAGTAATGTACATACAATATTTGTCAAAACGTCGGTCTTTGCGACTGTTTTTAATCTTAAAAGAAAAGAAATCATAGGTAACGATATAATTCTAATTCAAACAATAGCCAATGTTATTCTGTATACGTGCAAAAGCGCAAGTTAATTGATGGTTTTCGAGAGAACCGTGCCACCACTTTGAGAAATACTAGTTTAGGCAGAATGCATTCAAACTTTTCGGCGTCATTATAATTAGCTTTAATTAGCTTACACCTTAAGTACTTCATAAGTACTAGGACACAATACGGAAAATGAGATAAACCTAATAAATTTAATTTTATTAAATTTTTTATTTTAATAACATCAGTAACATCAGATTAAAACCTTTGGAGTTATTGTTAGACTGCAGAAGTTTATGCAAGTGCATATTTTTATAGAATGCAAGTAGAAAAACGAAAACCCGATAGAAATTTGTTATATGACTAAAAGACTATAAAAATGTGCTTCTTTTTGTTTTCCACTCTTTGCATAATGCGGATATTTTGCACATTTATGTTTAAACACATGTGTAAAAACATATTACATGCTTATGTGACGTATTTATCCTATTATATTGATTTAGTTTATCATAACTGTATAAAGTGCTAGTAACAATAATATGTAATCAATGTTAAATATGGACTACGTTAAACTGTGTATTTGAAATTTCGTATGGTTGGTTAAGCGTCAGATGTAATACCACGTGTTTCGAATTAAGATAGTTCGATTTGATTAATTCGCATCGTTACCTCTAACGTGAGCCGTGTGGCGAGTAGGATGGAAATGTCTAAGAACTGTTCTTAAATTTTGTGAAATGCAAATATTTGAAAAGACTGACGAGTGTTATATTTTACACGCAAATATCATCAATTAACAACGGCAAATTTGGACAAATTGTTTGTAATTTATTATTAGATATTGCTAGATATTCAATTGTTAAATATTTGAAATTTTAAACATACATTAAATATATTTCTGACATATTTTGTTTATTTTTATGTATATATCTGCATATTTTATGTTTATAAACATCCGCAGTCTAGTTATTATAATTAGTTTAAAATTTTATAATATAGAGCAGCTGTATAATGTATATATATGGTATAAAAATGTCGTCAATTATAAATAATGCAATTAACGTTTATTTTCCCGGGATTCTGATATTATTAGATTGTCCACCGTATTTATTGATCTTTGGTTTCATGTATTTCAAAAATAAAAAATATTAATAAAAATTAATAATAAAAATATTTAATTTATTTAAAATATTCTCAATGAAGTGGTCAAATCAATGAATTGTGAGTGTCAGTATAGAATTGTCGATTAATTGTTTTCTATAATTTTTGTAAATAACTTTTACAAATATTTTTTGCTTGTTCTAAATCGTTATCATCCATGAATATATCACTCTGAAATGAAATTTAAATTAACAAATTGCGGACTTCAATATACAATTTATTATTTTCCACAATTTCTGCATAAATAACATTTATAAACATTTTTCACATATTCTTAACTCGAAATGCATAATTCTGACCGATTAATCGGTTTCTTAATAATCTGGATCAATTACTACATGGTACATAAAATCAGTAAGTGTCCTAATACTTATGAATTGTTAAACTTGTGTACCGCTATCTCAATTTTATGCATATCATATACCTACATAAATATTTTAGGAACACATTTTTATCACCTATGCAATGAAAAGATCCAAAAATCGAATTTTAAGCTTTCTAAACTAGAATACCCTCATAATCTTCGATCAATCAAGATTCTATATGCCAACTGTTACCATCAACTCTCTTGATCCGAGTATGAATCGCGATAAAAAATTTCTCTCACTGTGTTTTCAATATTTTCGACTATGTTCGTATCTGTATATATGTATATGTGCATTTGCTCTATGTACACATGAGGCAGAGAGAGCAAAGTGTAAGTGTGGCGGTTTTAATATATAATTGCTAGAATTATAGTGCAGGTATCACTCTGCTCCAGAACCTGCTTCCAACTATGTACTTTACAGAATAGACTTGTTCGAACAGCGGCACGAAGGCGTTCAGCCTATTTCATGACAGTGTTATCATGCCAACTGGCTGACATAATTAAATAGAGATCCGACACAAGTTAAGGTTGCTACAAGTCACAATCTGACATCGACAAAGACGATCCTATTTTATATGAACTGCGGTACCTTTCTCTGCCGCTTGAACCAGCGAGTGATTGTTTATATAATATAAAGATAATATTTATGTACAAGTTTTCTATAAAATCAGATACTGAAATGAATAGCGATGGATACAATATTATCTAGTTGAATGTATGTGTCAATATTTATAGTAATTCCGATTATATTCTCACGTAAGTTGTCGTACGCAAGAGAGAGGAAGATTCTGAACAATTGTTTGGGAGATTATTTTAGCGAAAAATAACTTTTTCAATAAAAAATATATTGTGCTAATTAATAATTAAATTGAGAATTTAGATATACTGTGTGAACACAAATATTTTTAGTTTTGTAGGTTTATATAAATTTTCTATTTATAATAATTAAAATAATTTTCTTAATTACTTCACGATAGAAATCCAAGTTTAATTTCAATTATTTGTTTATTTATAATAACGCAATTATTTTTTGAGCTAACAATTCTATTCTTGGAAGATAAATGCAATTTTATATTTTGATACTTCAATATTCTGAAAGTATAAAATTAAATCACAAATGTCGATTTCTAGTATTTATCTATTATATAATGACTTTACATGTAATACAATTCAATAGAACTTTAGAAAAATTAAGATTGGATTTCTTAATTTAGATCTTATTAGTCTGCTATTTACGTGCGTTTATTTATAATCCCGTCTATATTATATAATATCTAATGTATTATACTAATAATAAAGTTTCAAAATAATTATAGAATTATAAGCAATTATAATCCTCTAAAACGTTTTATCGCAATGTTAATAAGATCACAAACCTCGAATATTACAAACATTGCATTAGTAGTTTTATAAATTTCATGTAACAAATATTACATTGATACTGATATTTTCATTGAATGTATAAGTTTATTACGATATCGATAAAATTGTAATTTATTAACTAAACATACATTAAGAACAGAATCTTCATATATAAAATCATCCGTTATAATCTCCCAAAAATTTGTACATCCTCTTTGAAACGCCCTATATAGAGCGAAATAAACTATTTTTGCAATTATCATAGAAAAACAGTGTATGTTTCATTTTGTGTGCATAAAGTATAGAAATTCGTTCAATTTCGAAATAGTACATATATTCAAACAAAGTAAAATTATAAAAATGGTTAATCATGAATAAGTGATTCATTAAAGATATTCTGTTGTCAAATCAAAATTTATGTAATATGGTACATATACATACAGTATCTTTAATACATCACTTGGCACAGATTTTAACATTTGTACCGATAAATTAATTAGTAATAGCCCGTAATTATTTCTGTGTGATGATTACGAACGAAGGTAGATATTTACAGAAAGGCAGCCCCTCTTTCGATAATTTTTTAATATATTATCAGTGTCATCATCCTAGGTAGTGTCGTGAAGGTTTTAGTTGGAGGTCACTGTTTATTAAAAAGTTATTATGAAAAAACGTTTACTCAAAAGTACATAATTTCCTGGGTACCATTTATATTTAATAAAATGTATAAATGTAAATCGAATGCTCTTGTTTATCTTTCCTCTTTATCTTTACATACTGAAGACTATGCTATTGGTATTTCTTATAACTTCTACAGAACTAACCTTTTAAACTTTTTCAACAAAAAAAAGATAACTCGCGATCAGTACTGAACAGCTCGTTGTATTTAATTTCGTTACTACAAAATGACGTATGTTATGCAGTAAAGGTGTGGGCATGGAAGGGACTTCTTCCCAGCCCCTGCACTCTCACCCGAAAAAGATCTAAGCTAATCCAACCCCTATTTCAACTTAAACAGAAATGAATAGATACGGTAAATTTGGTTTTTACGGAATACGGTTTCACAATACAATTTAGGATGGTGATTTTGACAATATATTAAAAGATTATCGAAATCGAAGATAGCTCCCTTTTTATAAATATTTATCTAAACGAGTACAAACGCTTGCTTTTGTATTACAATAAAAACCACCAATATATGTTGCTCGAGTGATTGTACATGACTTACAATTTTCACATACTTTTGAACACTTGGCAATCGAATTTATAAAACAATAATTTAATATATTTCAGCACAAAAAGAAATGTTATGTAATCGTTTTTGTAAATAATACAGAAATACTTTGACGACATGTATTTATCAACAAAAGAGTAAAAGCAATATAAGAAAAAATTCCTTATATCAAATTGTACGACGTAAACATACTTCAAGCTAGTTGCATTTGAAACAAAATTTTTAAGAAACCCAATCATGATCTTACTTAAGTAATATTCTCATAATTATATGTGTAATGTTTGGGATTTATACAACTGATTCCAATAACAATAATAGTGCACTTCATCACAAACAGTTTTTCCTTTTTCTTATTTAATACTTTCTGTGAAATATTTAACGTGAGTATCTTGAAAGGGTGTAATGTGATTATAAAATTTAGTACAAGTACAAACAGTGATCTGAATTAACTTTTTCAATTTACTCCGTGGTTTTTGGACGTAATATTCATGCTTTGGTCGGGAACATATCATACAAGATAGTCATCAATTTCACTTTCTGTCAGCATTTTCTATTTTCGTTGAGATTACTTGAATACCAATCGATTGCACTTAAAGATTATATGCTACATATATGAACATGGTAATTCATCCTTATGTTCATAACACAGTATTGCTATAATCCATGGTACGTGAATATTGAGTAACTTATATCTCTTTTGGTTATATTTCTCCTTTCATTTTTATATGATGTGTGATTTGTGTATTATATGCATACGATAAAATATATTAATGGTATTACAACTGTACAATGATGAATAATATCTCTACTGTATCTTAAATTAAAATTACATACAGTTATTTCATAAACGTAGGTAAATGCATCCTACATGCTAACAATGCGTCAAAAATTCATGACATGATAACGATGCTCCTTTTAAAGCAGATAAAAAAAGATAGAAAAAAAAGGAAAGAAAAAGTTATAAAAGGACTAGAATGAAATACTGACTAGAAATCTCACATCTTAAAGAACTTCCAGAGAAGCAATTTAATATTCACTATAAAAGGGCATTTACTTTGTGCTAATAATAATTCCTTTTTTTTCTTTTTGCAATAGATGCACACAAATAAAATATGAAATTTTATTATTTTGGACTTTTAAGCTTAATATTGTTTGTATGTAGGATACACATTTGTCCCGTATCACTACAAATTCTCATTACCTAAAAGGCCATTTAAGATTTTTTCTCATTGCCTGGGAAGATACCAGTGCCATACTTTGGAAGCGCTAGATTTTTAAAATATACTTTTTCCCTTTTAGCTTTAATCTTCAGTTGTGCCTTTTCATATGAAATAATTGGAAAGTGTATTTATGAAAAAAGTCATCAGTAACTAAGAAATGCTAAAGTAAAAAGTATCTTACATATCTGCAGCATTACATAAAAGAATATAATTAATACTATTTTGATCAAATCTGCTAGAAGAAAAAGTATTGTGCTTTAAATCAAGTATCCACCAAATATATAAAATATCTTTTAATAAAAATCATTATCTGTGATATATTTATTGAAATATTTAAATATGTCACAAATAAATATTTTTAAAAGTACTATTGAGTATAAATTATAATTTAAATAAATTTATAATCAGTCAAAATAAGTTTATAAAAAGGAGAAATATAAATTATAACTGCTATATAGATCTTGCATTCGTAATTGTTTTTCTTAAGATAAGAATATTGAATATTTGATTTCATTAAGGTTTTGATTTCATTCATATAATGTACAATTATTTTATTAAGAAATATTTACCAATATTCATTAGTGGATACTCAGCTATATATAGTATGGTATTATATACTTTTTCACTTTTGGCAATAGCACTTCCAGACAGTGGCAGTAGGCACTTTGATGACAATAATAAGATAATAATGAATATAAAATGTTACAAGTTAATCCACCTTTGAGGCAGGTAAACCATTTCCAACAACCAGCTGCTCCTTGGGAAAGTCTAGAATTACGGTTGCATGAAAACCCATATTTGCAGAGGCAATCACATACTCGCAAAAGGAAAACCAGCTAAATGCTGTTAAGAAAAATATTATAAGTTTTACACAGTGCAACTAAATTTTTTATATGTAGCGAATTATATGTATATATCTCATAACTATGACTTATTTATATTTTGATGCATTACTAAAGATTTTGTAAATACTTATATCTAAATTTTGTATATAATATCAATATTTGTAATTATTAAATTTCTTTAAAATATGTTAATTTTCTTACCGAGATCATGACATAGTAACCTATGCTTTAGAAAGAAAACGATGAGACCAACAGTACTAACAAGACTAGTTACAAAAAGTGTCTGTTTGTATTGAAGACTTGGTGCATTTGGTGTTACAAGACGACCCAATCTCACTTCTGCTAGCATATATGTTAAAGAACTGATCATAAAGATAATGAAAATTTTTTCATGCACATCTGAAAGGTAGCATTTCTTGTTAAGTCAATTTTTAGATGATTATATACATAATTTATGACATGTTATTAATAAATTCTAGTATTTTATCTTTTACCCTTCAGTATACAAATAGTCTCTATTATATCTTATATTATTACTCACAATAATTTTCTCTGTTAGAAATATATGTGACTCCACATAGTGCTGCCACTTCTGCCATGCTTAACCAATAACATAGATTTAAAAGTCTAAATCCCATAATTTTGGAAGGTACATCTTCAACTGTTTTAAGTATTTTATAATAATATGAATAATATACAGTAGCAATAATTAAGCGAGGACCTATGTGTAGAGCTATGCTTATGCGCCACAAATATCGTTGAGGAGATATACCAGTGATAGCTGAGATCGATGGAAGTACATTATAAACCTAAAATAAAAAATAGATAAATTATGAGAGGTAATAAAATTTAATATACTCATCACAATCATAATAGGTATGTGAATTCCATACCTTGCAGTGTGTTTCATGGATATCATCTTGTTGAAAGATATATGCTGTAACAAAACAGACTAAAAGTGTGACCAGAGGTAAAGACACTGTTGCCAAACACAGTTTTTTAAATGATATTGCCATATATATGGAACTTTTACTGTTTCCCACATTGTTCAGTTCCATAGTGAAATTATCTAATATTTTGGCATTGACGCACAAAATAAAAAGTAAGTTTAAAAGGATGCAAGATCTGAATCAATCTATATTAAAATCATTTCTCCTTTCAATTTTCATTACAAAAATCAAAACGTTCTTTTAAAAGTTTCATAATATGCCTGTAAATAGAAAACAAATTTTACATTAATGAAACAGCATACCACAAAGAAGCATACTGAAGTGTAATCAATATTTTCAATACATACATGCAGATTATCATACATTACACAAAGCAAAGTTAACATTCCATTAACAATATTTAACAACTACTCTTAACACTATTATATCACATACAAATATATATTAATCATAACAAAATTTGCTTGTAATCACATTATTTATGCATTTTAATAAACGTTTCAAACAAATAAATTGCAGTAAGATTTATGAAATAAAACAAAAATAATTCTGGAAGACAATAAAAATCGTAATATGTCAGATTCTCTTTACAAATGTTACACACAAAATGATAAGTATATTTAGTTAATTACTCTATTTTCAGAATTGATTTCGCGGATAACCTACTTTTTCTATTTATAGCAAACAAAGGCACTGTCACGGGCCACGGATAACGCGTTGTTCGTGACATTTGCCTGGAGGCGATTTATTATATGTATGACTATGACACTCCTGCACGGAATCCGCAACAATGGTCAACTTTGTTCACGCGACCAATGATTTGATGAGTGATAGAAACTTCTTTGAATTTATTTGAAAGCTGTCAATAATTTTACCAATCTTTCTTTCCTCTTTCTTTTTTTCTCTACAGTGTATGAGGAGTTACTTCACTTAAATGATTATATCTGGTCTACACAATAATGCAGGTATATTATATATCCATTTTGACAGCGTACTTGTTAACTCATTTAGTGAGCACCTGTTAAGGTCCTATTCAAGTATTTACGATTTCTGGTTTGAAAAGCATGTATTCAAGTATATACATAAAGGATAAACAGCACATATAATGCACGATTAAATGAGATTTCAATGCTGCATTTGTGTCATTTATGTCACGTTTTTTAATCAATAACAATTTATTTGAGTCAAGATTCTGTCAATTGTGACTTGTTCATTCATATTCATTTATGTTTTTCATGCAGAAAATCAGAAGAATTTACCTTGTTCCGTATGTACAAACGTGTCGTCTGCTAGCCTGCGAATTTCTGTTCGAAAGGATGCCATCTATGATTTTTATAAATGCTTCTGGATGCTACTTTAAGCTAGCGCCAATTTTAAACTTTTTTATTCCTCAATTATATGAAAATATTATGTATATATATTTATAACCACATATATATTAAGATAATATATATTATAAATATATTATAAAAACGTTATGTTAATAATAGAAATTAAGAAAGTATAGGGATATTATATACTGAAAAAGTATAGAATAATTTTAATTTTATTAGAAATATAATTACAAATATCCTAACTGAAAATTTATCTCGTTTGATCTCTTTCATATGGTTCCTGTTCCATCTCGTATTCAATTTCGACCCTTGGACGGACTCTCTTTTGCGATTTCTGTTTCCTGACAATTACTTTCTTCGCATTTTTACTGGTTGTAGGTACCAGATCCTATAATAACACGATAATTTTAAATGCAATCGTATTATAAATAAGAATAAAAGTAAAAGATTATAATATTAGTTACTTCAATATCATCATTGTCAGATACAAAGTCGTCAGATAATTCAATCTCCTCTTTTTGTCCTGAATCACTGTCCTCATCCTGTTAAAATGGATTAATTAATATTAAACAGAAAATGGCGATGTAACACTCAGTAATTCATATTTAAACGAGGATGATACATATATTTATATCTAAATGAAGGACAAATTACCATAGATACTTCTTGAATATCAAAATTATCGTCCTCATCTTCGTCATCAGTTTCTGCTTCTATGAAATGAGGTGTATTTGCCTCTCTTTCTCTCTCCTTCTCATCTGCTTCTAATTCTAACTCTACTTCTTTCTCAATTTCTTGTTCCTTTTCTTCTTCTCCTTCACTCTCAGCCTCACTTTCACCTTCAACTTCAACAGCTTCAACAGCTTTGTCAAACACTTTTTGTGGGAAATTGTAAACATCATTATACTGAAAGAAAAATGACGATGAAGAAGAAAATTTAGATATTAAAATTTATATGTATAATTATAAAGAGAAGAATGTGTACCATGCCCTGTTTTAATCTTTCCATAAGTTGTTTTTCTATTGCAGTTTCTAATCTGGCAGCTATAAGAGCCTTTTCTTCTCTGCGTCTTTCTCTCCTTTCAATTTTTCTTTGAATTGGTACAATTTGTTTTTGTCTTCTCAATCTTATTCTTCTCATACGTAAGAGGTATTGTGTAATTTTTATAAATCTTTGCTTGCATTTTGCTTTTATGAAACCAGGCCAATACAATAAATTTTCATTGATTTGCTGTATTGCTTTTTCAAAATTTCTGGAAAGCTTCACCCTTTCCCACGCATTCTTTGGGAAATGTATTCTATAAGGAATAGAATGTACAATTAATAATAATATTTGACAGTTTTGAAGGAATATAACATCTAAGTTAGATTTTTACCTTTCTGCTGTTCTCATGTATAAGTAAATAATACCATTTTCTTCCCTAACTGTAGCATACTGACTGTTTGCAAGAGGACAAGACGCTCTACTGCATAAACCCGTAAGATTATATTCATTGCGACAAAACCTCTGCGACTTTGTACTACAAAAGTAAAGAGTAAATTATATCACAATCACACAAAACCATTATTCTGCTTTTTAAGTCATACATACTTTACTTTAAAAGAACAGAAGGATTTATTGATGACGCTCCATACGACCTAAAACAATTTATCATTGTATGAAATATTAAAAATATAAGCAGTTTTTAATGTACTCACGTCGTCGTGCTGCATTTTGTTTTTATATTACTTTTATACTATATTTTATATATACTTTTATATTACTACGTTTTGTAAAGAGATATTGTAATAGTCATTTAAATGTTTACAAATTATACTTGTAAAAGAATACACGTGCATTCAAAGATTCTTGAACGATATAGGTTATACTTAATTCACCGCATGTAGTTCCTAATTCGTAACTGATGGCGCTACAGCTTAGAGCAGACATTTTTTAATTTAAACTACAAAAATTCATTCATATAAATATGTATACACTGGAATACATTATACACTGAATATATATATATATATATATATATATATATATATATACATATGATATTCATCAATGATACCAGTGATATAGCAGACGAAATATAGATGTACAGTATACGGTATTACAAGATTACAGAAACATTTTTTGACTCTTATTTTCGCAATCACTATTTATAGTTATCTAGATATAGTTAATGATGTTAATTAACAAATCAACATTTTGGCTATTGATTTCCAATAGATTCCATGAATAAAAATGAAGGGACGTCGTCCTTACGTGTTTTCGAAAAGATAAAACCTGATATACTAGTCAATACTGTTATAAAATTATATAGAATAGAATCGATGAATCAAAAATACAGGAACGACGTCCTTACGTGTTTTCGAAAAGATGAAACCTAACGTATTAGTTAATACTATTATAAAACTCAGTAAAAAATTAATCTGATTGATTTCCGATTATAAAATCTGCAATCTGGCAACGTTTTTTCAATGCGCTCGATTTTTAGAAATTCAGATTAATTTCAAGATACAGTACTCTTATTTTCACAGTAATGAAAATTTTTGCATTATTTAATATTATTATGAAGGTACATATAAAAATAATGATTAATGAAATCCGCAAAAAGGGAGAAGTAAATTTAAAATATTTGCAAACATTTTTATCACGTGCTTTATTGTTATGTATAAAGATGTGGATATGTATTTCTTACGTTTTAACAAAAGCATTAAGCAAAGTTAAATTCAGCTAAATATTATTAACATAAATTTATTAATCTTGAACTTAAATAACATTAATAATAATATAAAAATAAATTAGTCTTTTCACAATTTACAACATATTAATATATCAAGTATAACACACTCGTATATGAAATACAATGTAGAATTGAAATATTTTGTGTGTATAATTGAACAGAATTAACATAATGTTGATCGTACAGAATTAATAAATAATTTACATGTAGCTTATTAATAAATTATGAAAAACATTAAAGTTCCTAAATAATAAATAAATAATGTAAAAAATGTATAATAATATACAAAGACTAAAATAATAGAAATAATAAAATTTATATATATAGTTAACATTAATTTTGTTGCAATTTCATTTGCATGCTTCTTCTTTTGGGAATCTACATAGATTCGAGTCGATTGTAGCACAGATGAAGTATTTGCAGTTACTTTCAACATTCCACTGCTGAGCAAATAGGAGAGCATGGAGGATACTTATCTCGAATAAATTTGCCTCTACTATTTTTATTTCTTAACATGCGACTGAACAATTTTAATGAAGCATCTTCATGCGCGGAAAGTAATATTACGCAGAATCGCATAAATATTTTCTTTGTTTTAGGTCTTTTACTACATTCTATAAGTCTCCACCCTTTTTCTCAGGCGTACAACTCGTTATTTTAATGCCTTGTTTTCTTTTACTATAGAGATTAGCTTTATTTTAAGATTGTCCAAGTTCTTCTTTGTATTTTGTGGGGTGTTTTCATAGTTATGATCATGGAGAACTATTTCATACGCAGTTAGAGATTGGTCCTTCTCCATTGGATTTGCGCCCGTTAGTGTATTATATGAGAAACAATTCTCATTAACTGCAATAAGAAATAATGTTCAGTATTGTATGTAGAGGTTTTAGTCCTGGAATATTAACATTTTATATCACACCAAGTTGGATCATTCATTAACATCTCCCATAGATGATAGAACCTTGGTTTTTACAATAATGCATCTAGGTAGAAAGATATATCCATACTTTGGGCATTGTGTGTAATCGAAGTAAGTAGTATATTTGAAACTTATTTCAACTTACGTATCTCTTTGTCACTTCTAGGAGAATCAATCATTTTATAGCAATACTTGGTTCAAGAACTTTTTTAATTGTTGAAGATGATGCAAAGACACCTTCACTTTTATCTGGAAACAAAAATCATACATATGTGTATATATATATATGTCGGAGATAAGAGGACACCGGTGCCTTCCCTCTGAAACCTCGGGAAAATCCATAAAAACATTGTAATTAAAACCTACGGTTGTAATTAAACGATTTGCCATCATTTTACCCAATTGTATTTGTTTGAGACTTGTGACAATGAGCTTGGGCTCGACAAGGAGCTTGGGCTCGAGGCGACAGTTAGTCGCCGAACGTGGCCGCGGTCAACGGGACGAACTCTCCATCTAACAAAGGCATTGAGTAATCCTATAGCTCTATAAAAGAAAGATTTGTAGCAACACGTGGCAGTAAACATTCCAACGGTTTCTGTCCCGTAGCTCGCCACACGCAGATTCTCCGGGCAGGATGTTTACCAGATGCCGACACGTCTCCGTAGTACGCGATCGACTAGCCCGAGGACCGTTATAAACACTAATATCTAGTTACCTAAAATCCCTCAACAGATACACAGTCTTTGTCCCAGTTACGGG
>NT_177152.1:1389-7331 GCF_000188095.3 Bombus impatiens | reverse complement strand
GGATTGACTCCTTACGGTCAGCGAATATTAACACAGAATCCGACTTAGATTTTGCGAGTGCGTACGACTACCGTCCCGTTGTCCGCGGATTCGTTATTGAACCTAGGATCATTGTCATTAGTCTCTCGAGTATCTAATTACCACGGTTACTTGTCCGGTTCTATGGTAATCGTATTTGCACTAGCCAATGTCTTCTCTATTGCATAACGACGACGTGTAATCCAAACGAAGATTCGCTTTACGCCCCTAACCCTAATTCTAATGTACACCCGACATATATATATATATATATATATGTCCACTAAATAAATATATATTACTATTAAATAAGTATTAAACTACATTAATAAATTCCGAATTTAAGCACTAATTATATTTAATTTTATGTTAAGTTAAATGTATATAAAAAAATATTTATTAAGCTAACATAAAGAAACAAAGAAACTGTCATTTTTACATTTCATCAACAAAGATACAGTTTCTCACCTCTACAATTACTTCCCAGTACTATGTTTCTCTGTGGTTCATAGTTCTCTTCTTTTACAAAAATCATAGGCACAGCTTGAACATAGGAACAGCTGTAGATGTATCAATGAGAGTATCTACATGTAAAACAACAGAGGAATTATAAAAAAAATACATTGAAGTACATTAATTATCAATTTCTCAATGTATATTTTCATAACAGATACTGCTTTTATAACTGTTATGAACAAATAAACAGCTTTTTACTTCTGTAATTTTTTTCCAACAAAGCGTTCCCTTGTTTTTTAAACTTTGCCTTCTTCATCAAAATTGTAGAGACAATTCTTGGTTTTAAACGTTTTCTATTACTATAATGCACTACAAAACTAACTTCAGGAAAGTGATCAGAACACAATAAACTACTATCTTTAGGCTTCCATCCTTCCAGGCCTATTAGTTTATACAATGCTTCATCTTGTGGAAATCTACATATAATTGTATAGAAATTAAAACAGAAAATATCATGATTATTGAAAATTGAATAGAGGTTATGTTATCTTTACGTACTTGTGTAATGTTGCACTCAAATTTTTGCAAAATACACATTTACCCATCATTAGAATTAAACAGGAAATCTTCGCTTGTATAAAACATTCGTACAAACATTACAGAACACAAAATATAATGGCTATTGACCAAACATAAATAACAAGATGTTCAAAGTAATGTTAAAAACTTAACTATATAAATAGATACATATATGTATAGACACGTACATATAGTACCAGAGAGGAAATTTCATTTCTGACAGTACTTATAGACACAGTCACGCCCTCGGACAACTTTTTTGATGTCAACACAAAATCATTTACGTGATATCAATATGGGCATGTGAACAAATTAATGACGAAGAGGAAATGAGAGTGCTCACACCCATAGTTCCAGTTGTTCTATAGGAGCTGCACCATACGGCGAAGTGCCAAGTGCTGAAGTTAACTAAAGTTAGCATATGCACGAATCTATAAAATCTTTTTTTTTTTTACGTGGAAAGAACCTTCATAGGCACCCCGCGCTCTCCGGGGAGAGTGCGTGGGGTAGTGCCAGATTCATACCGACTAAAACCTCCACGATGACCTTCCGAAGCACATCAGGAAGGGCCCTTTTCTTTTTTTAATCGAGGAGGGGAAAATGCTGTTACGCATGCCCAGATTGGACTATGTGGGACTCGGCCGATGGCATTGCCATACCCACTAAAAACCCCTCCCCTCTCCGTTTTTCTTCTGAGCAAGCATCAACTCCGGAACCGCCTTACGGCATTACTTCAAGGTTGGGCTTAACTACGCACCGCTCCCTCATACTTGAGTCTCATTTCTTCTTTTTATTTCTCTAGTTCTCCTCCTCTCTTCGAATTTCTCTTGCGTCATTCTTGCTAGCATAATTTTTCTGCACAAGACCTGAAATTTTGCCCAGTTGTCTTCCTTCTTCACCACTAGCTCCATTAAATTTTCTGTTGTTAGTGGTGTGCCGACGTAATTTTCTAATTCCGTTCTCTCACGTATCCACCTTGTACAATGGGAAAGCGCATCTTCAGCATTATCGCCTTCACCATTGCAGTCCCAACATCTGGAGTGGTCCTCCTTGTTAATCATTTTTCGATAGACATTAAAAATTCCATGCCCTGTCAGAATCTGCATGGCGAAGTGATCAATATTCCTCCTATATCTCCTAAATAAACATACATCCGCTACCAGTCGCTTCGTCCAATTGTCCTCTCTATAAAATCGCTACTCCTCCTTCCATTTCTCCACGATACGCTCCTCCACTGCCATAATCTTCTCTTGATAAACCAAGGTGGCTCCAGCCCTTGAACGGGTGTTGTACTGCTCCTGCTGATCCTCCTTTTTAATATGAAATAAATGGGCATAATGCCCATAAGCATGCATAGTGCTGCATGGGACACTGTACGGGAGGCCGTCGAAACTCTTGTCAATGCGGCCCTTTGGCTCCTTTTCAAGATGTTCCTATTCTTTTTAATTTCTAATACCTTGGCCCACACAGGCGCCGCATATAACACCACCGATTCCCAGACCCCGGTGGGTCCGTTGACATTGGGGAGCAAAGATCTAAATGCTCTCATAAGGGCGTCGGCCTTCCCGCACACACGCCTATCGCATCGGATAACTTCGTGTTCGCCTCTTCCTGTTTAGCCATGTCCAAGTATTACCGTTAGGTCGTCTGATCGCTGTCCCTCGTATACCATGTACACCGACCGCCTTTTTTGGATTAATCTTCTTGCCGGCGTCCCGTAAATGTTCCACCATAATCCTGCAGCCATCGTCATCAACATCATCACCTTCGCTCAGATTTTTAGACCTAGCGTCATTACTTCCCGTGGCCCCCGTCAGGAAGAGCTCGTCAACTATGTCACGGGTCTTATCCACGTGGAGGCCGTCCGTTCTCGTACTCCGTACTCTCGTACTCGTATTCTCGTACTAGCCATTCTGGACATGATAGCCCTATACGATCTCCCCCATGGATCCCGATCCAGTGTCGCACAGAATTTCTTTCAACACCTTTCCTTGGCGTTCCTGATCATCCTGGCTAACTTCTTCTTGTTCGCCTTAAATTCTTCGCTCAATCGGGCCACGTCGTTTGTGCTTTTCATCCAGGCTCTCTGAGCCTTTCTCCTGCTCTTCATCGTCATTCTTCTAAAATTGCCGATTTCGCCACTGCACCAATAGTTGATGCATCTCTTCCCTAATGGTGGATAAAACTTCTTCAATTCCAAGGCACTTGTCATCTCCAATGCCTTCTGCAAACGACCACCATGTGCCTCCTAGTCCCTCTTATTGCCTTCTAATAAATTATTATAATTAACGTCAAATGCTAAAAGAAATTTCTTCATGTCCGTGTCCTTTGCTGAGTATCTAAAGCTCTCGGCATTACGCCTTGTCCTTGTAGTCTTAAAATTATGTAAAACGTAGCTGTGGTTTGATGCTGACCAGACTTTCGGCATCTTCCCACCGACATACTTCCTCGCTAGTCCCTTGCTCCCCTGTTAATTACGTCAATGAAACTTGTTCCTCCGTTTCTAGAGAACGTCTAATCCGCGCACGTCATCCTAATTGGTACAATTCCATTCTTCATTATCATATCCAGGAGGCAAGTTCCCCTGCGGTCATTCACCCTGCCACCCCACGCGGTAGCCTTTGAATTGAAGTCGCCGGCAATCATCATCGTTGGATAACTCCTCTTAGCTACACGTATCAATGTGCCCAGTTCATTGACGTAAGAACTGAACTGTTCCATACTCACATTGATATCGACGATGCCATCTTTAGCGATCAATGTAGTGCCGTCAGCTAGTTTTCCCTTGAAGAGGGTCACCAATAGCGATGCGTTGCTCTTGTCATCGTTGAACCAGTATCTGGTGATATGGCTCCATAATGAACACTATGCCATCTCTGGCTTCGCAGGCATACTGGTATATTAATTCTTCTGCAAGTCTGCACCAGTTCAAATTATTAGTACCTTTATCTTGCACGTATTATGTCATTCCTTCTTCTATCCTTCATGGCCGGGCATGCCAGGGATCCGGTGATATGCTTCAGGATTCTTCTATTTCCATTGGCGCAAATAGCGCACTTAGGCTCCTTGATACTTGATTAATGGTATTCACCTTATCACCACACTGCCTGCACAGCTCCTTACCTGGGCTTACCGCCGTACACCTGGCAGCATTATGCCTCAACATGTGACATCTATAACATCTCACTATGGTGGACAAAATCCTAGCCGTCGTTGTTGTCAGCCCTGTTTCAATTCTAATCGGCCTGTCTTTGGGTACGGTGCTCGCCGGCAGCACAACTACCGCCTGCTGCGTTCCTCATGGCGTCATGGCCTTAAGGACTTCACTTGTATACATTGCTCCTCTTTAATGTCAATCCCGTTGCCATATCCTGCATTAGTTCTTCCCTTATAGTTATCTGATCTATATTTTTAATTTAATTTTATATTTTCTCTGAGAGGAACTATCTCCGTACCCTGCCGCATAGCTTTCTTGAGACTGTCAGCGACCTCGCCCGTCGTTACTTTTGAGGTGTAAGTGTTGCCCGTGACAATTGTAGCCGCTGGCTGTAGATGTCGCTGCTGGTGTACTGCTGTATTTTTTTCCTTTTTAAGAATCATGGAAGAAAAATCGGACCACGGGTGCGGAGATTTGAACCCGGGCCCCGAACGTTCGTAACCTAAGGCGCTAATCACTGCGCTGTCGTCGTCCGACTCTAGTTAGTGTCGAGTGGTGGTATTTGTACTGTCGAGTGCCGCCACACTTTACTGGTGAGCTCGATCAGGATATGCCCGGCTCTGGTCTTCCTCACTGTTGTCGTCTCCTCAATGGCGCTCTTCACCTTGGCCACCTTCCTGTAAGAGTCAATCCAATTGGTGTCCTGTCCGACCTTAACGAGGATCGCCTCGCTTCTTCTTCTCGGCATTCTCTCTCTGGTTACTCTTACCGAAGTCCTGCCATTAAGCCCCCCTGTGCCCGTCGAGCTCGCTATTCGGCTTCGGACTCTCCTTCGTCCCTCGAAGCGCGTCCATTCAGATTCCACATCTCTTAACATTTCCGCGTATGTCATCTCGTCCAGCCTCCTAGGTGTTTTGCTACAGTTTGTCTTTTTCTTAGCCAAGGGAGATATCCCTTTACGCTTAGCCGACTGACCAAACTCAGTCTGGCTTGCCACCGATACCCTTTGCCGACTGATCTCATTCTGCTCCATTGGAGTCATCTGCGTCGCGACCGTTCTACTGTCACGCCGTTCATCATCCGTTTCTTCGTTGGAGTCTGTAGCGGCACTCGGCACCAACTAGTGTTGGACGACGGCAGCGCAGTGGTTAGCGCCTTAGGTTACGAACGTTCAGGACCCGGGTTCAGATCCCGGCGACCGTAGTTCGATTTTTCTTTCACGATACAAAAATGGGAAGAAAAACAGTAGTACCCTAGCAGCGACATCTACACCGGCAGCCGAATCTATCTCGGCCTCTACACCAGCAGTAGCGCACTATCGCAACAATCATGTCAGAATTTAATCTCGAAATTAAGATTAATAATCTGCGGAAGACACAATGTTTATGTTGAAATTACAGAATATATAAGTGAGTGTTGTGGAATGCTGACAGTTGGCTAGTTATTCTCAGACTGAGGGGGCACGAGGCGGCTACGGGTTCTCAGGGCATAGGACCACGCCCTCGGAAACCCCGATGAATCTGATGTTCTCCTATAGCCGGATGGTGACTGGTCGGCGTTTTCGGCCCCCGCCAGTTTGCCGATCCGGTGCGGAGAACTTCGGAGAAGTTGGTGGGCCCGTATCTGCCAAGACCACTCACCTCACCTTCTTGTGGGACTCCCCGTCAACATGCGCCGGCTTTGGCGTGATGGGCGACCGTCCGTTGGGTGCGCGCGGGCCCATCGGCCCATC
>NT_177152.1:1142-1364 GCF_000188095.3 Bombus impatiens | reverse complement strand
GACGAGGACTTCATGGCTGCGGCCGCTATAGCCGTCGCTTGGTTAGAAGGATCCCCGACCGACAAGGACGAAGAAGCGCGAGCGATCCGGCTGAGGCAAGACACGCACGCGATCTGCGATTCCTGTATGCGCGGCGCGGTGTACTGTTGATCCGAGAAGATCGCTCGTCTCCGCGAGGCGTGCATGCGCGCTCAGCGTCGGTACACTAGATCCCGCCGCAGG
>NT_177152.1:284-1004 GCF_000188095.3 Bombus impatiens | reverse complement strand
TTCCTGGGGGCGCCCTTACAAGAAGGTGTTGAACAAACTCCTTCCATGGGCGCCTCCCGTAACGGAGAGCATGGACCCTCGGTTCCTGGAGGAGGTAGTCTGCACTCCGTTCCCGTGAACGAGGAAGATGGCAGCTTTACCTAAGAGGAGGAGCAGGGGCCTCAACCGCGGGAAGAAGAACCGCGTGACACTGCGGGAAATTGGAGTCCGGATTCGAGAGTCACCGAGGAAGAATTGGCCGGGGCCGTCGGGAGGATCGGAGGGCGGTAAGCTTCGGGTTCCGACGGAGTCCTGGTCCGTCCGGGGCTGTACACCGCGGCGTCCCGCAGTGTTCGGTGTTGGGTCCGTTGCTGTAGAATATCGTATACGACGCGGTGCCTCAGTTGCCGAAATCTGAGTTTTCCTTCCGACCCTATCACGACATACCACCTCACTGGTCTGGGGCACGGCGTGGGGCAGAACCGTCCGTCTGGCGGAGCTGGCGGTGGCCTGCGTGGTCGCCGAGATCAAGGGATTGGCATTAAGGATGTCTTCTGAGAAGTCCGAGGCAATGTGGTTTTGCCGCAGGACCGATCACGGGACGCCTCCAGCGGGTTATCCCCTGAGGTTGGAGAGGGCTGAGATCGGGGTCGGGACCAGCATGGAGTATCTGGGCCTGACCCTTGACAGCCACTGGACCTTCGGCGCTCACTTCGAGTGCCTAGCACCGTCTGTCAAGGC
>NT_177152.1:0-228 GCF_000188095.3 Bombus impatiens | reverse complement strand
GGCGGGTCTGGCGTCGGAATACGTCGGCTGTACGCCGGCGTGGTGCGATCGAGGCTCCTCTACGGAGCTCCAATCTGGGCGGAGGACCTGATGACCAACCGTCGAAGTCTTCTAGCGGTCATGAGGCTGCACAGGACGGTGGCCATCATTTCGGCGGCAGCAGCGGCGGTGCTCGCCGGGATTCCCCCGTTCGAATTGCAGGCCCTGAGGTGTCGCGAGATTTATCTC
>NT_177151.1:2350-4053 GCF_000188095.3 Bombus impatiens | reverse complement strand
GTAAATATATTCTCTGTTTCGTAAAACAATGTCTAATTCAAACGAAGTATCGTTACGCGCCTTAAATCCTAATGATAACCCGACATATATATATATTTCAAATCATAAAAATCATAGCTTACTTTTTCTTTTATTTATACTTTCTTTGTTTATGCTTTGCGTTCAATCTTCTCTATTTAAAAGTAGCTACTGCAGGAAAAAGATCAAAGACAAAAGCATCTAACACTGAAGGAGAAACTATCAAAGGCTAAATCTGATAAAGATAGTAGCTCATCTGCACTGGTATACACGCACTTATGTTCCTAAATCTGTATGATTAAGTTAAAATTACATATAATTATTAAATAAGATCAAAACAATATTGTGCAGACAATGGTAAAAATGAATCAGTTGGATCAAATGTAGAATAGCGAATTAAGTACGTGGGAGAAAATATTTATATCGTCTTTCGGAAAAAAATGCGAATCGAATGAAAAGCGAGATTTTCGAACTGTAGAAATGAAAAAGAATCTAAATGTTGCTAACGAAAACGGAGAAAGTTGTTATATAGAATTATTCTATTATCGCATAGAAAATCATTGAAAAATGTTCAGAGTAATCTTTATATATTAATTTATAATAAAACCTTGAATTTTTCGATATACGACACTTTTATTCGCAAGTTGTTTTCTTGGATGTTATAGTTTTTCAGATGCTGTTTAAAGTTGTTATTGCATTGGTTCGGGTTTTGATATTCAATTGATTCATACAGATTAGTTTTACATGCTGCGTATTTCACCACCTTGTACAGCCATTTACAACACACGGGATACTTAGATAAAGAGGAAGTGACGGACGGGGAAAAGCAGAAGAGGATCTCAAGGACCTGCACCAACGCTGGATGTAGGAATCAACATGACATTTATCTCAACAAAAGCCAGTTTAGATTTCCAGCTCAGAATATTTGGTGCTTAAGACGCGTCGAATGCAAGATGCTAGAGAAAAGTAAAGAAAAATTAGAAAAACAAGCGAAATGAGAATAAACTAATACCGTAGATACGCCGCTACATTCTACACGAATATAAACAGCTGCTAGAAAATTCCATTATGAAAATGATGGACTCACTTTAGCAATTTCAGGATTGTTAGTAACAAAACATAAACATATCCTCAATTTTAATGGTTTTACTTCGTCGATACTTTTTTTGGCATTTGTTGTCAGACGAGAACGTTTCAATCGTTGTTTTTCAAGATATTACTGCTTTTCAAGCTTAGTATATTGCGCTTTGCCCGAATATCTTTATTCTTCGTTTTTACTATCATCTAGTGCATACGCAATTAACACTTTTAATGCCAAACGATGGTATATTGTTGCAAGGAACATTTGCGAAAATGATTATATATATATATATAGTATGATATAATATGTATAATGTAATATAACATAATGCTACAGCGTTTTACTATTCGCATCGCGAGAGAACTTTATCTCAAAGTAAATTTATGGAATGTTACAAACGGTTGAATTTTCCTGCGGAAAACCTGTGTGAGTTGTTTCACATATTGAAGAACTGTGTACTTGTAAAAATAATTTCATTATAATCCGCGGAGATTAATACCGAGGCAGGGTAGACGCCACAAGGTGTAGGATGCCATCAAGTAACGGTTACCTAGGACTTTAGACTATACTGTTTACGACAGCAATTATTCTTCTACCAAATATT
>NT_177151.1:0-1234 GCF_000188095.3 Bombus impatiens | reverse complement strand
TGTCACAAGTTTTAAACAAATACAATTGGGTAGTGTGACGGCAAAGCGTTTAATTACAACCGTAGATTTTAATTACAATGTTTCTATGAATTGGGAAGACATCGGTGTCCTCTTATCTCCGACATATATATGTCGGAGAAGCGTCAGGAATAGGGTTGGGGGCGTTCGATATACCTTCAGGGGAATTGGCCATCGTTGTGGTATCACAAGGGTACGGTCTTCTAACACGAGAATGAGTTGGTCTTAGGCTCGATAACGAATCCACGGTCAACGGGGTGATAGATATACTTGCTCTAACTCAAACGTATACTACTCACTGATCGTAAGGCGCTACTCCCTTCGTCGATCAGATCTCAAGAAAGAACGAATTCTCGTCGTGAGGATGCCACCGAGAAAAACCATGATGGGATGTATCCAAGGACACAAGATCATCGGACTCGTCGTGTATAGCCCTCGTTCCGAAAGTAAGGGAAATTGACGTCTCTATCAATTGATCAATTTGCGACAATTTGGGCTGCCTGCCCATTTGGAAAATCTTAATTACCGAAAAAACCCAGGTTTTGTACCGGGTCCTCAGGCTAACTTTACTCGTGCCGTGCAAGTGCCTCAACCTCTGGTATTCATTGTCCGAAAGACCCGTTAGTATGTTTTACTGTCAGGAACCGCTATGGTTATTTCTCTTAATGAGGGTCATACTATCGCTCTATACCTTTGTTTGACGAAGCACCCGTCCCGTTGACCGCAGCTACGTTCGGCGGCTGATGATCGTCTTGAGCTCAAGTTTATTATCCCAAATCGCAAACAAGTACCATTGGGAAAAATGACGACAAATTGTTTAATTACAACTGGTAAGCTTTAATTACAATTTTACGGATTTTCCCGAAGTTCCAGAGGGAAGGTTTCGGTGTCCTTTCGTCTCCGACATATGATATAATATGTATAATATAATATAACATAATACTACGGCGTTTTACTATTCGCATCGCGAGAGAAGTTTATCACAAAATAAATTTATAAAATGTTAAAAACGGTTCAATTTCCCTGCAGAAACCCAGTGTGAGATGTTTCACATATTGAAGAACTGCGTACTTACTTGTAAAAATAATTTCATTATAATCCCCGATGATTCATACCGGGGCAAGGTACACGCCACAAGGTGTAGGATGCCATAAAGTAACGGTTACCTTGGACTTTAGACTATACTGTTTACGACAGCAATTATTCTTCTACCAAA
>NT_177150.1:3753-4843 GCF_000188095.3 Bombus impatiens | reverse complement strand
CCTATTACGTTATAACGTCATACCATATAATGTATTACGTTATAAGGTCATAGAATATAACGTATAGATACTTATACATAGAATATACATATCACGTAATACGTTATAACGTTACAACATAAAACGTAATAGCTCATAACCTCGTCCCATATAATGTAACACGTTATAAAGTCATACAATATAACGTAATACGTTATAACGTAATTCCATACAACGTAATACGTTATAACGTTATGCCATATATGCTATTACGTTATAACGGCATAACATATAACGCAATACATTATAACGTCATCCCATATAAAATAATACGTTATAAAGTCATGCAATATAACGTAATATGTTATAACGTCGCCCCATACATCGTAATAAGTTATAACGTCGTCCCTAACGACGTAATACGTTATCACGTCATCCCATATAACGTAATAGGTTATAACGTCGTACCTTATAACATAATGCGTTTTAACGTCATCCCATATAACGTAATAAGTTATAACGTCTTGCCATATAACCTATTACGTTATAACATCATACCATATAATATATTACGATATAAAGTTATAGAACATAACGTATAGATACGTATACATAGAATATACATATAACGTAATACGTTATAATGTCATGCCATATAACGTAATAGCTCATAACCTCGTCCCAGATAACGTAATACGTTATAATGTTATGCCATATAACGTAATACCTTATAACGTTATGCCATATAACGTAATACGTTATAACGTTATGCCATATAACGTAATACGTTATAACGTTATGCCATATAACGTAATACGTTATAACGTTATGCCATATAACGTAATACGTTATAACGTTATGCCATATAACGTAATACGTTATGACGTCGTCCCATATAACGTAATACGTTATAACGGCGCCCCATACAACGTAATACGTTATAACGTCAACCCATGTAACGTAATACGTTATATTGTCGTCCCATATAATGTAATACGTCATAACGTCATCCTGTACATCGTAACACGTAATAACGCCATACTATATAACCTATTACGTTATAACGTTATCCCATATAACGTAATACGTTATGACGTCGTCCCATATAACG
>NT_177150.1:0-640 GCF_000188095.3 Bombus impatiens | reverse complement strand
ATAACGTCGTCCCATATAACGTAATACGTTATAACGTCGCCCATATAACGTAATACGTTATATCGTCGTCCCATATAACGTAATACGTTATGACGTCGTCCCATACATCGTAATACTTTATAACGTCATCCCATATATCGTATTACGTTATAACGTCGTTCCATATATCGTAATACGTTATAACGTCGTTCCACATAACCTATTACGTTATAACCTTATGCCATATAACGTAATAGGTTATATCGTTATACCATGTAACGTAATACGTTATAACGACGTCCCATATAACATAATGCGTTATAACGTCACTCGATATAGCGTAATACGTTATACCTTCATACCATATAACCTATTACGTTATAATTGCATACCATATAACGTTATACGTTATAACGTTATCCCATATAAAATAGTACGTTATAACGTCATATCATATAACCCAATACGTTATAACGTCGCCCCATATAACGTAATACGTTATAACGTCGTCCCATATAACGTAATACGTTATGACGTCGTCCCATACATCGTAATACTTTATAACGTCATCCCATACAACGTAATACGTTATAATGTATTTCCATATATCGCATTACGTTATAACGTCGTCCCATACAACGTAACACGTTATAATGTCATA
>NT_177149.1:0-592 GCF_000188095.3 Bombus impatiens | reverse complement strand
TGTTATATGGGACGGCGTTGTAACGTATCACGTTGTATGGGACGACGATACAACGTAATACGTTATACGGGACGACGTTATAACGTGTTACGATATATGGGGCGACGTTATAACACATAACGTTGTATGGTATGACGTTATAACGTATTACGTTATACGGGATGGCGTTATAACGTATTACGTTATATGAGATCACGTTATAACGTATTACGTTATATCGAATGACGTTATAACGTAGTTCGTTAAATGTACGTTATATGGTATGACGTTATAACGTAATAGATTATATTTTATGACGTTATACCGTAATAGGTTATATGGTATGATGTTATAACGTATTAAGGTATATGGCATAACGTTATAACGTATTACGTTATATTGTATGACTTATAACGTATTACGTTATATGAGATCACGTTATAGGGTATTACGTTATATGGGATGACGTTACAACGTATTAAGTTATATGGTATGCCGTCATAACGTATTACTTTATATGGGAAGGCGTTATGACGTATTCCGTTATATGTTATGACGTTATAACCTAATACATTATATGGTATGAAGTTATAACGTAATAGGTTATATGGTA
>NT_177147.1:0-1529 GCF_000188095.3 Bombus impatiens | reverse complement strand
CATTGATAATGCAAGTGACTCATAAAATAAGCCGTCATATTTACCATATATATATTGGTAATAGTGGTATATATTGGTATATATATTGGTATATATATTGGTAAATATAAGTGAAAATTATATGTATAGTTATGAATGTTGTTTGTTTTACAGGCGGATAGCATAAGTATTCGCCTTTGTGCGTAGCGTACAAGTACTTTATAGTGCTACGGTGCGGGTTACTATTCCTTGAACTAAGAAGCCTCTTTCAAGGTGAGTTAGATTATTGTAAACGATCATGCATTGGAGGCATGATATAGCGGGTTGTAGGTCCGCTATGTTTACATCACACATACGACAGTGTGATATTTGTGTTCTTGCAAGTATTCCGCATAAGAAATGACTGGGCGGGTCGTCACATAGGTCCTGGTCGTCTGGATCTAGGTTGTCGAAACAGTCTTGACAAAGAAAATGATTATTAAAATGGTAGACGGTGCGTATCAACTGAGCACAGTGACAAGACCGAACCTCCTCCGTCTCCTCCAGATCGAATGCGGGCACGGGTACGTCTCGGTTTTCTATGTCAGAGTTGATGAGTTCGCCACCCGTTCTGTACATACATACAAAAACAGTTAATATTTTTTTTTTTAATATATATATATAAGTTTCGTTTGGACCTGTTCCTTGTACGAATACTGTATCCCTGTATATAATATAATATATATAATATGTTATGATTATGTTAGTTGTTATTTATTATATATATATTTTCCTTATCTCTCTCTCTCTCTCTCTCTCTTCCCCCCTTTTTTTCTTCTTTTATTATTATTATTATTATTATTATTATTATTATTATTATTATTATTATTATTATTATTATTATTATTATTATTATTATTATTATTATTATTATTATTATTATTATTATTATTATTATTATTATTATTATTATTATTATTATTATTATTATTATTATTATTATTATTATTATTATTATTATTATTATTATTATTATTATTATTATTATTATTATTATTATTATTATTATTATTAGTCCCTAAAATTGCTATTATAATGCTGTATTACATTGTATTGGCTATTATTCGTGTTGAGGTGCGTATGTGTGGGGTGCGCACGACGGATTTTTCAACATGGTCGCTTGCGTGTATCTTTGGTATGGTGTTGGTTTAATGTCAACGGTAGTGTGTTGTTGAAATAGCTAATTATTTGTTAATCATTATGATTTTATTTAGTAGTGTTTTTGTAATATTGTTTTGTGTTTCATGATATTGTGTGTGTAGATACCGTGTGCTACTTTAATGCAATAGCATGGATTATAGTGTTATCGAATTTTAATAGAGTCATTTCATTGTTTTGATTATACGCGATTTGCATTTATATAAGTCTCGTTTAATTTAGCTAATGCTTTGTATATTGTGTTACCAGTCACTTTCGTGTAGCATAACTTTATTCCTTTGTACCGAGTTCAGTCATGTTTTGTTATTAATATTTAGTTAGTCTATCTTGATTAATTTCTAACCTATTTCTGT
>NT_177146.1:0-2657 GCF_000188095.3 Bombus impatiens | reverse complement strand
CTGACCAGAAGCATAGTGTTGTCCGCATAGCACACCATAGCCGCGTCCGGGGGCAGCGGGCATAGCAGTACCTCGTCATACGCGACATTCCACAGGATCGGTCCTGACGGGCCTGACGGGCCGACTTTCCTCCCCTTCCTTGCTGGTGTAGCATACGCACCTGTCGTCGAGGTTGGCTTGGATCAGCCGGACGAGGTAAGTAAGTAGGTATTCTCTTCTTTGGTTTCGGGAGCTTTCCGGGGCGTAAACTTAGCGCTATACAGTACCTGGCCATCCCATAGGGCCATAGGGGTTGGGCACGCCCAATTAGCGCACAAGGCATCCAGTGCCGTGATACCTGGATTAGCTAAGCCTGGCAGGTGCTGCCGCTCGTCTCAGGTCGAACAGGGTGCTTTCTAAGCCCTTCCGTCTCTCCAGGACGGTTCCGGAGCAGGTGGGACGCTGCTCACCCGCCGAAGGCCATTCGGGGAAGCCAATACCCCTTAAATCGGCCTTCTTGCCAGCATCTTAACCATCAATCACTGCCACCACGAGTCCAAACTCATAATTGGTCGAGCAGAGGGGTCGCTACTCCATTCGGGCATACACTCGATCCCCGCGGTATCATCCTAAGTCATTGGTGGGACAATCGTGTGGATGTACGGCCACGTCACTACCGGCCGGTGACCTGTTAACCGTGCTCGGCAGTTCCAGATGGAACTCACGTAAGCGGAGACCTCAAGGTACAAAGTACCCGGGAACTTATCCCGACGGTCCCATCCTCGGCATCAGGATCGTGGGTGCGCTACTACCCAAGGCCACGTAGAGAGAGTGTAACCGTACTTAACGCCTTACACTCTCGGCAACCTTTCCTGTGATGTACATAGACGCGTAAGTGGGACGCTTGTTCCGACGTTTGCCAGCCCCCATAGACTCACATAAGCAACTTTTCCCTGCGGGAACCCGGACGAGGTAGCTGTGAACTTCGAAGTGCTCCAGGCATGCCACTTTCCTGTCCCATGGGATGGAGTTGAACGCGTTGACGATGTCCAAAGAGACCGCCAGCGCTACGCCGTTCCGAAAAACGATATCCTCCGCGAGTGCCCGCACGCGTCTGATAGCGTCAATCGTCCAGCGTCCCTTCCGGAAGTCGTACTGACTTTCGTGCCAACCTGACACCTGTCCCGCCATGTGTCTCCAAGCGGGTGGCAACCACTCTCTCGAGGAGTTTGCCGGCCTCGTTCAGCAGGCATATCGGCCGGTACGCCGACGGCGAAGTCGTCAGTCGCCCTCTTTACGGAGCAAGACCAGCCTCGCCGCCCGCCATGCCCAGGGGTAAACTCCCTCTCTCAAGCCTCTTGTGTATAGGCGCCGAAGTGTGGGAGCCATGACGCCCATCACTTCTCCCCAGATCCGGCCATGTCGCGGGAGTCCATTCTTCTGGTCGCCTCCAACATCTCTTCCTCCGTGATTTCACAATCATCTCTCCATTCGATCGGCCGTGTCGTTTCCCGCGACTGTTCTGCCGCACAATGGAACTCGAACCTAAAAATAATAAATTGTAAATAATAATAAATAATAAAAAAATAAAAGAATTGTTTGAGATTAAAAAAGTTCTAAACACAATAGTACCAGTGGAGCCACCTAGACATAAAAATGACATAGCGCAATGCATAAGGTGTCAGCAATATGGACACACAAAAGTTACTGCAACAGAAGCCGGGCGTGTGTCAAATGTGCAGAAAAGCACCTAACAATAAACTGTCCATACATAGGAAAAATAAATGAAATAAAATGCTACAACTGCAATGGAAACCACCCAGCTAGCTACAAAAGCTGTGTAGCCAGAAAACAACTACAACGTAAACTGTGTCTGCCGCTTCGAAACAGGACACACAATAACTTTCACGCGCAACAGGATAGCATAAAAACTGAGACAAGACCATATTTACAGCACGTAATGAACGATAACCACAGTAACACCAATACCGTTGGTAGCCGAAGTTACGCGCAAGTAGCCAATCGATCGCCACCCTCAGATAACCAAAATCAGAACAATAACAGCAACGACACTACAGAGATCAAGGAACTGCTCAAACAATCCATCAAAAATGCCGAAATGCTAACAAAAATGATAAGCGAACAAAACGCAGTTCTCAGACAGCAAACGCAACAAATCAGTCATGTTACAACTCCTTACAAACATGCTAAGCAAAAAATAAAAACGGATACGCTGAAAATAGCAGCCTGGAACTCAAACGGCCTACAACAACGGACCCTAGAAACTAAAACATTCCAGTATAACAACAATATTGTTTGTTCGACCAATCGCGGGGAAACGTAGTCGCTAGGAGAGACGTCAACGGGAGTCGTAAATTCCCGTTATGATTATAACAATCGACACCACGAATTGATCGATTCCCTGATTTCCGTTGAGATAATAGAGGTGACTGAGTTTGTATAACACTATGATTCACAGAATTATAAATTATATATTTCCAACTCTTAGATTACATTGATGAGCATAGATAGATAGATAATCACTTATCGCACGAAGATAAGATAGATATGTACGTTAGAGCAGGGCTCTTATAATTGGATTTAATGTATTAGTGGACTATAAGATATTTAAGCACTATAAGATATTTAGGAGAGGAAATGTATGCTCGACAATACCG
>NT_177145.1:93276-107916 GCF_000188095.3 Bombus impatiens | reverse complement strand
ACTAATTTCTACTAAATAAATATTTTTTCTAATAATATTCAATTTAGAAATGAAAAATTTACAAGTTTTCAAATTTTTAATCAAATTTTATTTTTTAATTAATAATAATTATCATGAAATATAAAAAATCGACTTAAATAAAATATAAAATAAGTAGTTACTTACATTTTTGGCTTTTGAAACACCACTAGATATTTTCCAGGCAACAGGAAGAAGGGGAAGAAGTGGCATACCTTTAACAAAATATGAATTATTATAATTTATTTTTAGAAATACTTAAATTGTTGTTAAGTTGTAAAAAAAATTTCACAAATAAAATATGAAACTCTATGAAGACTTAACTTTAATAGCAAAAGAAATTAAAATTCTAATATAAAAATTTAAAACCAGATTTTATTATTTAATTAATAATAATTACAGCGAAATACAAAGAATAAAAATAATAAAATACAATGTGCAAAGATTCTTACATGTATAAATTTAAAACACAGCTACATCCTTCCCAAAGAAGAGAAAAAAAGATGGAAGTTATGAAAAACCTGTAACAAAACATGTTAAATATTGTAAGTTGCTCTTGAAAACGTACTTGTGATTGTTAGAAAACTTAAAACAATGCAAAATAAAACTCTATTCAGACATGAAATTTTAATAATAAAAAGATTTGAAATTCTAATAAAGTTTAATTATTATATAAAAAGTGGAATTTTAACACAGTAATGACAGACTTAGAAATTGAGGCTCTACCAATTTCTGAACGATATCAAACATTTTTATTGTGTACTTCAATAACAAAATTTTAAGATTTTAGTTCGATAAATAAATTAAAATGCAATGTACGAAAAACTTACATTCTTGAGCTCCAGGAAAGGCTTTATCCTCTTGCGAGACCTGCGACTCTACTACCGAAAACGAACGTGTAACAAAAAAAAAAAGAGTAATAGACTATTAACACGTCCGTTTAAGTCAAATGACAATTGGCGGACACACTGACTCTAATTTCGCGTCTGATTATTACAATTAAATTTAATGAAAGTTGTTATGTTCTAAGTCAATATTAAATGTGATTTAACGCAGCAAGCACTGACTCTACCAACCGCATTGCGCGCGGTTACAAAAATATTCTGAAAGAAAAACTTTATAAGAGGTAAGGGATAGGGAGTCGAGTGTTTGTTTACGAAAATACTGCTCTCTTAGAACTACGAATTAATTATTATTTATCTACAATAGGTAAAATATACATACAAATATCATACCAAGAATACGAAAGAAAATGTATATATATATATGAATATATCATAATATGATTGATTTGTAAAAATTACCCGCCAAATTGAATGTCCGCCATTACAGCTTCTAGTACTTTATGCGTTACGTGACTTCCTTCTAATGCAACATGGCGCACTTTTTCTGACCGTTAAACAAAGCTGCACAATACGAAAAAAACGCGATGCACAGAACCTGTTCAAACTTGTCTGTGATAGCGTAGTTTCTCGAATGTAATAGAATTTATTTAAAATGACGAAATTAATAGTCAATATTATATTACAGACAATTTACGAAGAATGAAACAAGATTTAAAAGTTATTTGAATTTCTTACTCAAATGAAACAATGTCATATTTATGTTAAATAATCTTTTCAATTTCTTCGGAAACATAATTTAATATATTCGAAAGAAAAAAGTAATTTCCTTAATCTTGCATTTTTCATCTTGGTATACTTAATTCACCGTAAATTTAAAATTTGTTATATTAGATATTAATTAACTTAATGTCACAAAATATTTATAATAAATGGAGTTAATTGCATAGTGAATAAATATTACCAATTACCTAACTAAAAAAGGGAAACAAACGTATAAATACGTTTACCTTCCTTAAAATATACGAAATATTACCTCATTTCGAGACAAAAGTTGTTAAATTTACCGTTAATCACCATGGCGTCTTTTCGACTTTCACTCTGTCCTTTCGAATTTCGCAGCATCCGTCTAATATTTTCCCTCGGAATCAAATAATTGCAATCTGCATAAAAATAGAACAAAATATTAAAACAAATGTATAAAAAGAACAAATTATGTGAAAATAAAACAATGATCAAGGTCAAATTGCCTTTCGAAAACCCATTATACGAGCTACCGGCAAATGGGGCAATCAAAGAGACAATTAAAAGAAAGAAGATATGTAAATAATAGATTATAATGAAGTGTTAAAGAAAAACGTACAATTAAATGAAAATAACGATAGCGTGGATTTGAACTTGGTAGAAAAATTTGTATGAAAGTACCAAAGACACCTATCACGAAGTGACACGAATTGATCTACGTCTAATCTCTTTGATTGCCCACACTTAACTGACACCCCGTACCGCGATTTACCCAGCGAATTTCGTCAAGCAAGGAGTGGGAGGGGGCGGCTCGCTAGTTATATGCATATGCACGAATAGGATTCGTCAAATTCCTGAGAAACTTATGTTTAAGGATATGTTTTCAATAAACATATTATGCCTCGAAAGAAAAAAAAATACATTAGACTAAACAGTAAGATGCACCTAGAAACTATAGAAAGTATATAAGAGGTAAAGGATAGGGAGTCGAGTGTTTGTTTACGAAAATACTGCTCTCTTAGAACTACGAATTAATTATTATTTATCTACAATAGGTAAAATATACATACAAATATCATACCAAGAATACGAAAGAAAATGTATATATATATATGAATATATCATAATATGATTGATTTGTAAAAATTACCCGCCAAATTGAATGTCCGCCATTACAGCTTCTAGTACTTTATGCGTTACGTGACTTCCTTCTAATGCAACATGGCGCACTTTTTCTGACCGTTAAACAAAGCTGCACAATACGAAAAAAACGCGATGCACAGAACCTGTTCAAACTTGTCTGTGATAGCGTAGTTTCTCGAATGTAATAGAATTTATTTAAAATGACGAAATTAATAGTCAATATTATATTACAGACAATTTACGAAGAATGAAACAAGATTTAAAAGTTATTTGAATTTCTTACTCAAATGAAACAATGTCATATTTATGTTAAATAATCTTTTCAATTTCTTCGGAAACATAATTTAATATATTCGAAAGAAAAAAGTAATTTCCTTAATCTTGCATTTTTCATCTTGGTATACTTAATTCACCGTAAATTTAAAATTTGTTATATTAGATATTAATTAACTTAATGTCACAAAATATTTATAATAAATGGAGTTAATTGCATAGTGAATAAATATTACCAATTACCTAACTAAAAAAGGGAAACAAACGTATAAATACGTTTACCTTCCTTAAAATATACGAAATATTACCTCATTTCGAGACAAAAGTTGTTAAATTTACCGTTAATCACCATGGCGTCTTTTCGACTTTCACTCTGTCCTTTCGAATTTCGCAGCATCCGTCTAATATTTTCCCTCGGAATCAAATAATTGCAATCTGCATAAAAATAGAACAAAATATTAAAACAAATGTATAAAAAGAACAAATTATGTGAAAATAAAACAATGATCAAGGTCAAATTGCCTTTCGAAAACCCATTATACGAGCTACCGGCAAATGGGGCAATCAAAGAGACAATTAAAAGAAAGAAGATATGTAAATAATAGATTATAATGAAGTGTTAAAGAAAAACGTACAATTAAATGAAAATAACGATAGCGTGGATTTGAACTTGGTAGAAAAATTTGTATGAAAGTACCAAAGACACCTATCACGAAGTGACACGAATTGATCTACGTCTAATCTCTTTGATTGCCCACACTTAACTGACACCCCGTACCGCGATTTACCCAGCGAATTTCGTCAAGCAAGGAGTGGGAGGGGGCGGCTCGCTAGTTATATGCATATGCACGAATAGGATTCGTCAAATTCCTGAGAAACTTATGTTTAAGGATATGTTTTCAATAAACATATTATGCCTCGAAAGAAAAAAAAATACATTAGACTAAACAGTAAGATGCACCTAGAAACTATAGAAAGTATATAAGAGGTAAAGGATAGGGAGTCGAGTGTTTGTTTACGAAAATACTGCTTTTTTAGAAGAGAACGAAAATATGCATATAAATATCATACCAAGAATACGAAAGAAAATATATCGTTAGTTTATTTAAAATATTTTTCAAAGCATTTTTTATTATTGTCAAATATGTATATATATGTGAATATTCCATAATACGATTGATTTGTGAAAATTACCCGCCAAATTGAATGTCCGCCATTGCAGTTTCAAATACTTTATGCATTACGTGACTTCCTTCTAATGCAACATGGCGCACTTTTTCTGACCGTTAAACAAAGCTGCGCAATACAAAAAAAACGCGATGCGAATTGAATGTCCGCCATTACAGCTTCTAGTACTTTATGCGTTACGTGACTTCCTTCTAATGCAACATGGCGCACTTTTTCTGACCGTTAAACAAAGCTGCACAATACGAAAAAAACGCGATGCGCAGAACCTGTTCAAACTTGTCTGTGATAGCGTAGTTTCTCGAATGTAATAGGATTTATTTAAAATGACGAAATTAATAGTCAATATTATATTACAGACAATTTACGAAGAATGAAACAAAATTTAAAAGTTATTTGAATTTCTTACTCAAATGAAACAAAATCGAGAAAATCTATGTCATATTTATGTTAAATAATCTTTTCAATTTCTTCGGAAACATAATTTAATATATTCGAAAGAAAAATGTAATTTCCTTAATCTTGCATTTTTCATCTTAATATTCTTAATTAACTGTAAATTTATATATTAACTGTAAATTTGTTATATTAGATATTAATTATGTTAATATCACAAAATATTTATAATAAATGGAATTAATCGCATAGTGAATAAATATTACCAATTACCTAACTGAAAAAAGGAAACAAACATATAAATATGTTTGCCTTCCTTAAAATAAATGAAATATTACCTCATTTCGATGAAAAATTATCAAATTTATCTCTCTAATACTTTCAAGCTTCCCTCGGAATCAAATGATTGCAATCTGCGCAAACAAAGAACAAAATATTATAAAATAAATGTATGTATGTATAAATAAATGTATAAATGTATAAAAAAAACAAACTATTTGAAAATGAAACAATGATCAAGATCAAATTGTCTTTCGAAAACTCATTAGACGAGCTACCGGCAAATCCAAAGCAACCGGGGCAACCAAAAAAACGATAAAAAATAAGATAACTAAATAATAGATTATGATAAAGTATTAAAGAAAAACGTACAATTAAGTGAAAATAACGATAGCGTGAATTTGAAGGTAGAAAAATGTCTATAAAAGTATCAAAGATATTTGTCGCGTAGTGACACGAATAAATGTACGTCTAATCTCTCTAATTGTCCATGCTTAACTGACTCCAGTACCGCGATTTATTCCGTGAATTTCGGCTGGCAAGAAGTGGGAGAGGGGGAAGGTCGCTAGTTAGATGCGTATGCACGAATAGGATTCGTCAAATTCCTGAAAAACTTATGCTCAAGGATATGTTTTCAACAATAAACATATTATGTCTCAAAAGTAAAAAGAAGAAAATAATATGTTAGATTGAACACTGAAATGCACGTAGGAACTATAGAAAGTAAACACAAATGATCTAGTATCTTTTCGACGAACATAAATGAATATGAGAAATTGATTAATAGATAGAAAGCTGAAGAAAGATAATTTTTAATTCAAAATAAAATAATATCTGGGTCGAAGGAACTGTGATTAACTTATATTTTGTACATCCATATGTATACAGACGAGCCTACACATACATATTTATTATTCCCTTATTGATATTTCATTCGTATGAAAATTTTTTATTAATTATTTGTTACTCATAAATTATTATGAATTATTAATGCTATTATTAATCTGACGATTATAATCAATTATTCGTATAAATGTTATAAGTGCTAAATGTTTTAAGATCTTTTCATATGTTATTCGTATGACAACTTTCATCAATTATGTGTATGTTCTTTATACCTGCTGTTATTATTCATAAATGTTTTAAGATATTGAAAATTCTTTTATCATCACTTTTTATTATTTTCGATCGAGATAGAACGAAATAAAATGTGATTCTAATGTGAAGTAAGGTTATAATATTGACAAGTAAGATTAAAATAAAATCCTACTAACCTTTTTAGAAACTTTTATTGTATACATTATACAAAACATTTTGAAATCTCACTAGCATTGTAACGAGATACGACTATCGCAATTAATAATCAGTGATTGGTAAAATTTGAGACAGATCTGATAACGTATATAAAAATTACAAGATGTTTATTGAAAACACTACACTTCGCAAAAATCATCACGTATTTAAACAGTTAATTATTTAGTACATTATGATATACACACACCAATTATGAGATCATCTTTGGCACTAATTTTACATTTAAAACTAATGTTCACGTTGTGTACTATTTTTTCACTAAGAATACGTTTTGCAGTAAATGTCTTGTATGTTTTCAAGTTGATTCCAGGTTTTACTATTACCATCACGATTGTTGTGTCTCATTACAGTGCCAACGAATTTTCAAGAAGTTTCATACAATGAACATAATATATTCTATATTCATACAAAAACTCCTATAGTAAGTTCGAATACTTTCGTGTATCATTGTATCTCGTTAGTCACAGTTCAATTTACGAAAAAGAGATAAAATGGAAAGCAAAAACAAAAGAGGAAAAGGAAAAGAAAGATAAGAAAAGAATTATTAGGGATATGAAAGAAATATAATGACAGGAAGAGGAGAGGAAGAATGAATTCAACAGGTACAAAAAGGAAAAGAAAGATGAAAGGAGACAAAATGAGGAAAGAGATGAAACAAAGAGACAAAAGAAAGGGGAAGTAAATTACATACACATAATTATATCATTAATCATAATTAATAGTTAATCATGTACACGTAAATTAATATATACAGTTTGATATGCAAAGTTTCGTATGTCACATGTTTTGCTGAACTTCCTTACCATCTAAGTGTCAGTCCCAACGTTACCGATTCAAGAATAGATAAGATTGCAATATTTAGAGTGAGTAGAATTGAAACTAGATTGTAGTATAACACTACAAACAAGATATAGAACAAGATACCTTATATGTAATCGTAAGCAAAATCTATAGTTTCGTACTTCTATAATACTTATTCACTGCACTTAAGTACAGTACATATCTTGTCTGTAGTGCCACTTCATTTATAATACAATGATGGACATCTTAACATTCGTCGTCTTATTTGCACGACTATAATTGATATTTGAATATTATAGTAGCGTCTCTTTCATCGATCAAAATTACGTAATTCTCACCTACGTATTTCTGTTCCCGCCAAATCAAAGTCGTGGTAACATCCGCCACCTTGTGGCCATATTCAGTATTAAACTAATGCATTCGCTAATTCGAAGATCAAGTTAAAAATTCGTTTCTTTCGAACGTTCATCTGATTATTGAGAGATTTCTACTTCGTCATCGTTTTCCAGCGTTTAATATGTTGTAAGTACAACAATAATACACAATAAAGGTATAAAGCTATTTCAAAAGATGTTCTTTCAATTCGATATCTATAATAGCTCGATATTCATACTTTTTCAAATTTTACGATCGCCATCTTTTTATGTTCTCAAGTAAACATTACAGAATGAGAATAAATGTGATCGAAAGCGACGTTGAAAATCAGTTTAATACAGCAGTTAGTTCTTGTTTGTGAATTGAGTCTCTGCGATAACACTCATGCAATAACCGTTGCAATCGTTTTACGTCCGTGACGAAGATTACCTATTCGAAAAGCTAGCTCCACCATTCAGTGTCTGTTTCGTGCTTATTTTACATGCATATATGGTAAGAAAACGACTGAATATCGACCACATACTCTTCACGTTTGTCCTTTCTGCCCCTCTACGTGACGCATCACAGGATAAACTGAAACCTGGCTTACATTACGAACAGGTGGAGGCGCCGGTGTCAGTAAACCTCCGGTCGTCTTAAAGAGCGGATCGCGTCAACGAATGTCTCTTCCCTCACGAGACCCCGGTGAACGAAAGTCGTGCCAGTTGCATTCGATTTCAACAATGAAAATTAATTTTCATCTGCAGCGTGCTAGTTCGTGAATAAATTTTATTTCACGTGCACTTCGAACCATGCATCGAGAAGGTTGAACGTGGATCACGTGTGACTCATAGGAAATTCAGGTAACCTCTTTGCATTCTGCATTTTGTATTTTTATCGAATCCGATTCTGTGCGATAATCGAAAGGTAGACCATCGTGGAAATTTTGGAAATTGGACGTGGTGAAATGTCTGTGAGGACAGGTTTGCTTAGAAACTTGGATTTAAAAATTAGTTGTTATGTTTGATACATAGTACCGATAAGACATGTTATCCAAGATGTCTTGATGCACGCGAACATAGGACGTTAATGTCCTTTATTTTTCGACCATTTCCCGAAGATGACGACGACAGGATCTCGTTTGAACTTCCTCGCTTCGTCCCTTTAAGGAAACGCCGGTTCTGGATCTCTCCGACTCTGACGATCCTTCTAATGCATTTTCGACCGTGAAAAAAACCTTAACGAGTCGTGCAATTTCATTCACACACGGTCGACTGTAAAAAGGAAACACGCAAACCACTACGAATCAGGCAACTAGTCTTTACACACATACGCACACCTGACGAAGAGCTGCTGCTGCTAATAAACCAGCGCACGAGAACGCGTCTATGTTCACCGTGAAAAAGACCGATGATCGTTAGTTTTGTGCCAATTACGGCAATTATAAAATACCGCGTCTTTTTTCTTAATGCAAAATCACTCGGCACGTTTTCTCGCGAATGATTACACCGACGTTATTATATTCTACTCTTTGTTGCATACACAATCATGAAACATGCTGGAATACTATTGTTCTCCTGAATGAAAACCCTTGCACGGCGGAACGAGTCTATTCGAAAAACAAGCCGTGGAATCGGGACTATTATTCTTTCACCATCTATTCGCGATGAATAATAATTATGAAACGTGTCCGTGGGACAATGGAAACTTGGGCAAATCGACGAAAGAGAATTACGAGTCTCGAGGCGAGGCCTTAAATGCGGCTAAATTCCTGGCTCCGATTCAATTAACGCTGTCGCGGTATCTTTGTGGCGATTACTTTCTTTGTTAGCCGTGGATCGGTGCCTAATAACTCAGGGTACGGCTGTTACATAACCGCGTGGGTGTGCACATGCAGAAGTCGTGCGAACCACTAACGCGAACTCGAGTAATTATTTAGGCAGGGAGAAATTAATGATACGGGAGTAGTCAGGCATAATAAATTAGGCGTTTCTTACGTGATCGTTCTCCTCCTTGCGGCACAGGGCGGAGAACATTCACCTCTCAATGTTCACCAATCAATCACGTCACGGTGAAAGAATCGTGTCACGGACATTTCATGTACGAATCGATCCTCCTAATAGATATCTTATCTTAACGAAAACAAATTGTCTAGACGGAAAAAAAGAAACAGATATTCGTGTTTCACTAGCAACATTATGAGATTCTGTAACTGTGATATAGCGAATAGCAACCTGGAAATGATCAGGATACACGTGTACGGTTCAACATCCTTTTCCACGTGGAATAAAGTGACCGATAATGAGAACGACTGCCATTCCGGGTTTAAGTAAATCAGCCGCTCGATGTCCATCCTGGATACATAACGGTGCTTGGATTTCGTGCCCATAGATTCTCCGTTTCAACGTAATGATTTTATTGGCCGGCATACGCACCAATTTACGTAAATACGCACCGACCACTTTTTCTCCTCCGTGCTCGTGCAGCTGTAGTTTCACGGACCACGAGGAGGACTCCTTTGACGGTCACTCGTTAAACGTAACTTGTAACTTGGTACCAATTTACGATGTACGGAGCGATTTAATGCCCTCGGATACTAATAAACAGATTCTACCACCAACATACGTTATACCGAGCTAATCATAAAACGTACAGTTTCCATCAAGCCACGTCTTTCGTGTAGCAGAACGATCGATAAAAGAGGGAAGCTTGTAAAATAGAGCAAATGGAATTTAAATCCCGGAAAAGGGTTGAAACTAGAAACTCGTCCGATCGGTCCTATTCTATATTTATTTAACATATGTTAATACGTAGATCAGGTCGGGGTTGCAAACTGTTACACTGTTGCCAATGAATGAATGTTAATCGTCCCCTTTGTAATTACAGATACAGGAACGGAAGATAGCTATCATACGGATTAAACGATCGTAGAAAGTGGTAACGAGAGTATCTTATTTGCGGAGAGACGTATCACACCTCTAATTGCTATCTTCTTTATCCGACAGAGTGAAATTGAAATATGAATATTAAAATTCATGGTATACATTCCTTCGAGTGTTATTAGAGATTGAAAGTACAAATCGTTTCAACACGCTGATCGTACGAATACACTTTTCACGATACTCGATGCTAATAAGTAAAAGATAAACGAGTAATGAATATTTTGGAAACGTCGGATTGTTTCCATGAGAACTTCCGCTACACCGTATGTTAACACCGTATATTACCAGTGTAATATTAATGGAGATAGGCTGAAGAAACACGATTCTTTTACCACATCGGAGAGAATAAGTTGCTCGTTAATTCCTACGGACGTTAGCCAAAGCAAAACGTAAAGAAATACAGCGATGCTCTTCCAATTTTAATGAGAACGATAAGACAAGTTCAAAACACGTTTTACTTTTAATTGCATGCAGTCGCATTGATTAAATTTCTGGTATACGAACGGTTGCACACACACGCACGTATATCTGGGGAATCGCGCTTAGAAAAAAGTACGAGCACGCTGATTCAGATCGGAGGTGATAGGACAAATACGAACTTTAATCAAAGCCACTAAACAAGTTCCACTAAAAGCACTTGTAAAAAAAACCAAGAGAAAGAAACCACTCTATTAAAATACTGCTCTACGCACAACGCAATCGAGATCTAGGAATGTAAATTACTCGAGTCGAGTTAATGAACACGCATCAATTATATTTATAATAATCCGGATATGAAATAACGGGTGTAACGATGATAAATTTCTGTATATGATTCCGAGGCAAGATTACAATCAGTTTTCTGGGGTACTTGAACTTTACGCATTCGCACGGCCGTTAAATTGTCGGTAATTAAATGTAGGGGAATTTTTAATTTTTATCGAACTTTCTAAAATGTACTCATTTGTATTATCAAACACTTGCATCCTCATCAGATGCGGTTGCATAAATTTCCGTTTTTCAAGTGTGTCTCTTTAAATTGATAGTTTCCTCGCATTCCGCGTTGGAAAGTAGTTCAGGGACATCTCGGCGCTAGCGAGTGTACTTCAGCTTGTTTAATTCTCGGCTTGTTTAACTATCCGAAACGGTATCATTCGACGAGTCCGATCACTTTCCCGTAACATCAAGAAATTACCGATTAAATTGTTAGAAACTAATATGGTACGTGCGCACGCGATGATACGCCAAACAAATGCGACTGTCGTTCATCCTTGGGAGATTGCCCGAGCTGCAAGACTAAAAATTAAAATATATAGACCGTGACGATTGGAGAAGCCGGCCGGCACGCGACAATTTCTTTCTCTATTCTTTGCCACGGCGGCCGCGTAAAAGTTTCACCATGGTGCTCTTCTTCGAGGAAAGTTAATAAGAAAGTTCCTTCTCGTTAATTGCCGCGACAAAACGCGTTCGCCTCGGCTCTTAAACGCGGCTGTGCCATTCGAATGGCACGTCTCACTTCGTGTCCCTTGCCGTTAACACGATGAATGATCGACCGGCTAAAATGACTGAAATCGTAAATCGATCTGTCCGAGGATGATTGAAAATGGTAATCGGTAACGTTTTTCCGGGCGTAATCAGTTGACGTGATAAATGGTGAGATATTTATTATCGTGAAAGCGCCTCTCATTGATCCAACGTGGTACATTTCTTTTTCCTCTTCCTCTTCTTCCTGTTCATGCACGTCGTCTTATTCTCTTTTCTTCTTCCGTTGCTAGTAGCAGCAGGTACTGGCGTATCTGCAACAAGTTCCCAGATGATCTAAACGTTGAAAATATAGAAGATACGGTAACCATAAATTAGTCGATTGACTGAAAGAAATGTGAGAAACGCGGCGATTTACGCGTAAACTTACCTGCTACGAGCATAATACAACGATACCACTATTATCGTCGTCATCGCCGTAATCATTATCGTGATTATCATCCGTTAATTACCGGCGTCCAATTACCTGCCACATCTTTACATTTTTTTTCTCTCACCCAGGGACGCTTATTTTCGATTCCGTTCACCGTTACCGTTTCAAGCTAGAGCAGCCTCAGATCCATTATTAAACATACGCGAACCATTTATTTCCGTATTTCCACCCACACTGCGATATATCACCGAGAAACAGGGACAGTCGGATTAATTAGATGAAAGTCGCGAACAAAACCGACTTTCCATCGCGACGTCTGTCCGTCAACTGGAAACATTTAATTAACCGGAATTATTTTAACGACTCTTAATTGTCTTCTATGCAGATCTGCGATGTTTAACCGACGTGCGTCCGCTCGAGTGATTCATTAACTACATCGGTGAAGCATTTTCTTCGTTGATGGATTAAGTAGTCTCTTATACATACTACTCTATCCAAGTAATTCTAGTCACGTTGCTCAAGAGGAAAGAAAATATCGAACGAGCCTGTCACGGTTCTAAACGATTCTTCGAGCTTCCCTTCTCAGTTTTTCCACGCGAAACAATGTCGATAGACGTGAAAATAGAGCGTGTAATCGCTATGAATGTTAGAAAGAGCAGCGTCCTAAATGTGTACGTTGTTGCTGGTTGAACGAATAATCAAAGTATCTGGTTTTTGCTGCATCAATGTAAAATGTAAGCGGATCGACGCCATGGACCACGGTAGAGGTTCTCCGTTTTTACGAGACGTTATTTATCCAGCGGCTTCCGGAAGCATTTGAGAGGATTCTCAAGGCGAAAGAAACGGACGATGATCGGTTTGCTGTAACAGAGCAAACGGTCTGCGAACGGTCCATTAAATCGTCCCGCGAACGATCGGAAACCGGCAACGAGGTAATGATCCGTTCACGCCAGCTAGTTGCTACTGTACCAACGATTCATTGTAGAAGCTGTTACGCTACAATGACAACCAGATTAGTTTCGTTTATCATTCGCTTACGCTTTAGATTCGGCACTTTTTAGTAATGAAAAATTATACTTTGCCATATTTTGTCAGAGATCGATCGATGTCCGATCAATCTTCCAACGACTTTTTCACCTGCGATTCAAAGTATGAAATACTCTGAGATTCTGATGGCTCGAGCTTCGGATAGTTATCTTTCCTCTGACAACTATTTCTTCCACTGCATCTTCCGAGAGCAGGATCTTCTCTATAACGAAATACCTATAAATCACGCTAGGCTACCTTTTCACGCGATCACGGTGCGTATATGTCGTTTCCTAGTGGTCCATGTAAACACGTCACGTAGTTAAGAGCACGTGTAGCAATGCCGTGGCCCTCGTTCTGCATGGGAAATGAGGCTGGCGTGCCTGAATTTCAGCCGATCGAACGTGAATTTCTGCGAGCGCGCACGACTTCCTCTCGCGCATTCCATGCCCGTTACACACGGCGACTCAGCATTCCAACCACGGAGTTCCTAAAGCCTCGTTCACAGTGTGCATAGGTTGGCCAAGCTGTGCACAGTCGATGTAGCCGTGACTTCGCGTTCCTTTGTCTGTTGGCCAGAACAAAGACACACTCGCGCCGGCGGAAGTGTCGATTTTGTACGCGAAATCGTTTCCCCTTGTCCCAGGGAAACGTTCTCACGACCCGCCGCGATTCGTTACGCCACGACAAATGCAGTCATTTGATGTTCTCCAGTCTTATTGTCAGACTTGGAAACTAGCCAAGAAAGTAGCTACGTATTAGAGTTTTAGTGCCTGAGGCTAACGAACGATAAAATGTTGTTGGGATTTTGTATGACACTGAAGGAATATCGTGATTTAATAGCTAAAGCGGCAATAGATAAAGCGACATTGAGCCGAGTAACGTGAAATTATTATGATCTTCGACAGCGACACTCTATCTCAATGTTACGTAATGAATTAGAAATCGTTTTCGCGAATGTTAAGTGAACAGATATTTTTCAGTGGGGGCGTTAAAATCAATGATTTTCTCTATGCATTTGCCTCTAACTGATAGAAAATTAGAATGTGGAAGTTATGAAATGTTCTCAGTTAAGACCAGTCCATTTTTCAAGTATACGTAAGAGAAGATATATCGCATTTACTTACGAGCCAATGATACTGTTCTTTATTTCAAGGGACGGGTTTTTTAACGAAACTTTAAACCTCGAAAATTAATTACCAACGTGACCTCCTATTTATCAACATCGCCCCGCGTAAAAGCAACGAAAATATATCAAAAGGCATCATACCTAATCGTTATACCCATCTATGATCTCTGTCACGCAGAGTCAAGAACTTCTTTAAAATTTTCAACGAACTTCTCGACTCACGTCTTCTCTCAGATTTCTTCCATGCAAGCAAGTATAATCGCGCAAGAAGCGCGAGCCGTGGACAGGTCGCCGCGGGAA
>NT_177145.1:85111-92888 GCF_000188095.3 Bombus impatiens | reverse complement strand
GCCGCGGCAAAACGCAAGGAATCGAAGCACGTAACGGTGCAACAGCGATACGAAACCCGGGGAACGTTTTATAAGGTGCTGTAAATTAGATTTCTCTTGGTCCCGAGTGTCAAACGTCACTTTAGGTTCGTACTGTTCTTATTTGTTCTTCTCTTTTTCGATCTTCTTCCGTTCGCCAGACGACACAGTGGTGCACGTGTGCCCGTGTAAAGGATACAGTTATGCGTTTCACGGCGAGAGGGAAAGATGGGACCTCGGCAGACGAAGGATCCGTTTTATAACTAGAGATTCATAACGGCACACGACCTCACAATGGACACTAGCTGCCAGGCAACGACGCGACGGGCCCAATGGCTCAGTCCGATCGAGCGATGTCTCTCGCCAACCACCACTTACTTACCGAACCGTTCTACTAACGTCGTGGAAACACCGACACGCGAGGGGATTCAACTATTCTTTTTTAATTTTTCCCTTCGATGGTAATGACATTTTCTAGACAGAAGATTTTGTATTAATCTTTTCAATACGAGCTACGTATCGCTGCATATTGTTAAGAGCCAGTCAACAAGGGGCCACATCAACAATGTGGTATTAATGGTTTTGAATAGCATAGGATCGAGTTACTTTTTCCGTTCTTTTTCTTATTGATATGTTTTACTCTGAAGTTTTTGTATTAATCAATTATCATAGAAGTGAATGTTGCATGGAAGATTTTGAATGCCTAGGGATTGAGTTATTTTCTTCGTCTTTTCTTACTAAAAATTATACATTTTTTTACGCTGAGGGTTTTCCTTTAATCTCCTCAATATGAGTTGCCTTTAATGCTACGTATTGAAGACCGAATAAGGATCAACGTCGAAATGGTTTTCGTCTTTTCTAGGGTTTCAACTAGACTGCCAAGCTTTGTATAAAATCGAAAGCATCGGCGGATAGACGCGGATAGGCGAACACGCGTGTGCGTATCTAAACCTGGTAGCGGGAAACGTGTATTTCAGACCGGTTTCTTGGAAATCGACGCAAAATATACATAAGGATGTTCAATGGATATTGAAAGAATTTAGCGTCGATATACCCTGTTTGAGAATTATTTGGACAATAAAAGGAACTAATAAGAGTTAAAATAATTATGAAAACAGCGTGTGTGCATTAAATATACACACGCGTCATTATTCAGCTAATTGCATAACTGGTTGAGATAACCGGATAATAATAATTAATGGCATCGATAATAATTATTAATGATAATACATACAGATATCTAGTATATTATATATTTGAACAGACGCTACGGAAAGTATTTGTACAACATTGTAAATATTTATTATAGCGTTTACATACTAATTAATTAGATCAAAGTATATTAAATTTAGTAATATTTTCATATGATTACAGACATTTGATCCTATAAAGATAAAATGTAGGATCTCGTAGAAAACGGTTCGTTAGAAAATAAGAGTATTCGTAAATAATATTTGTAATCGCTGTATGTATCGATTGCTAGAGAAATTGCATTATCGATCACAGAAATGGACGAAAACACGTTGTGCAAACACTGAATAGAAGATTCCATTGGATAGAAATAACACGAGGAGCAGTGCCATTTTCTTCGCGTTCACCGACATCGGTAAAAACATCGCGTCGTTGAAATAGAATTTAATTGACGTTAATGAATGATACGCGATACGAAAAAGATATGAAACGTTACACATATACAGGAGGGACGTGAAGATTTCACTTAGAAGCCGAGTCTCGTATTTATTAGTTCCTTCTTAAGGCGAGGAATCGCGAGGACAACGACGAACGCGTTGCGCACTGCTGGTTCGTCACAAAAGTAAAACGACCACTTCCCCTTTCGGAGCTGCAAGTTGTCTTGCAAATCGTCCTGGCGTAAAACGAAGCGTCGGTTCGTCGTTTCACCGCGGGGAAAAAATAATTATCCATGTGGTCGATATCTTTTTGTGGAAAACAGATACGGCCTTCCGTTAGAAACTGCCATGAAACGCGATCGGAGACACACGACAGGGTAGAAAGCACTAGTTTCACGCATCTTAATGGGTTAATAACGATAATCCCTCTATTGGACCATCCTCCTTGATCGACGATATCTTTGAAAAGAAAAAAGAAAAATAGTAACGCCTTCCGCCTGGCGATTCCAGTGGAAAGCATTTCGGCCCCTCGGGTAGAAAGTGGCGTGTTCGTGTGGAAAGAAGCGACGACCAATGGGCGTATCTCGTCTCTTGGTCGAGCATTAATGACTTCAATTTCCTGTGGATACAACGGCTAGCATCAGGACACGAATCATTCACGTCGGGAACGGATTACAGTCTACCAGTTCTAGGAAAACGATGGAAAATCGTTTTCAAGATCGACAGAGGTTTCAGATCGTTCGAGTAGACATCGATACGCTTTATTCTGCTCGGTAGTTCCTTCCATCGGTATTTACATGTATTCGTGTAATTCTTTTATCGACAGTGTTCTATGGGTATTGAAACATGCGTGTGAAAGCAATTTTTCGAAATTCGAAGAATTAATCGACTAGTCGGATGAACATTCTATTGAAATTTCTGGCAGAGTTCGTGTCTGGAAATCGACTTAATTGGCAACCAGCAACCGGTCACGCTACGGATACAATTCATTCAAATGTTATTCAGCTTTTTGAGCGTGACTGGGGCTGGAACGCGAACAACCCACTTAAGGAGCGCTGTATAATATTTGGCCAGCCACGATCTCACGTGGCCAAATCACAATTGTAAATCAAGCCTTAGACAATGCCCAGACACTTTACGGGCCGAGATTTTACCACGAAATTTTACAGAAAACACTCGAACAACGAGCTTGATTCTATTATACTTCTCTCATTTGCGAGATTACAGTTATAAATTACGGTCTAATTTTTAACGCCATCGAATTATTAAACGCGTCTTGTCGGCACGTGAGTGAGATCATTGACATGGTTATTTGCACGCTTTTACTGCGCTTATGATTCATAGCACACGTTAGATTTGTATTGCCAACGAGACACACCCTCGACCAGTTGTCTTCTATTACAGACTTTTATCACGATGTCTTCTATATCTCTGCTCACAGACCGTTGCAAACACTAAACACAATCTTCCCATTTAGAATTTCTTTCGACATTTTTCTTCGAAACGTAACACTGAGGTTGGATATTTGCGTGTCCAGTTCAGGGTTAACGGACTAAAAATATTTAAAAGCAGGCACGGCCGGGCATTTTTGAATGTATAATTTATCGGGACGAGGGCAGCGTTTACGCGGATTCATCGTTGACTCGTTGATATTACCATGGTAAAAATGCAGTTAGCGCACGGTCTCTATGTTTAGACGATCCACGGTCTAGCTTTAGCGGAGTCGTAATTCTTCTCTTGTCTTTGTTGCACGTAGACGAACAACGTATCATTTCCCGTTGCGCAGACTCTCGCTCGTCATGTTTAATGCGATAACAACTAACAATCAGCCGGGTCTACGCACGCGCGTATGAAAATCACCGACGAGGAAAGTGTTACCTTCCCGGTCCAGCTACAATCGTGTCTCAAGTGGCGGAATTTCGTTCGAACCAACTTCCAGTTCAACAAAAAATCAAAGAAAAAAACATACAAGATGTATAAACTGGACAATGCATCGTTAATTATAGACGGGAGAAATTTTGGAAAGCGAGGAACGCCTCTGTTATTTTCAGTTTCACAAGCTGTGACGATAAATTCAGTAGACACGGCCGTGACTGGTCAGACACGCTCGAATCTGGAACGCAAAAATCTTGTCGCGCTTCAGACATCGTTACAAGCAGCGATACCAGCATCGATCGAATATCTCGATCGACATTCGCCAAGGTAATTTCGCTGTTCGTGCGCACTTTCGATTCCATCCGGAATAGATAATCCCCGTTGAAGTTGCTCGAAACTTTTCCTTGGGAAAACAAGAAGAAAATCATGAGAAATAAACACATAGTTGCGCTACTTTTCTTCATAGTTTCCAACGTGATCCCCGAGGAGGTCCGACTTGCTTGCTTATAATCGTCAACTATGTGTTTACGGTCGTCATTTTCAGTTGGCCGAGCGAGTATTTACCGGACGATATTCAAATAATCTCGATCATTGCTCGCTCGAGCGAGTCGAAGCCAATGAGATGACCAGCGAGATCCAATCTCACATTTATTATCCTGAACCGCGGCGGCGGCGGCGGCGGCGGTAGCTTCTCTTCTCTTTCGTTTCCACCCATCGTCCTTTACCTCTGCTTTCTTTTCTCTCGTTTTTTCAATTCTTTGCCTCGTGTCTCGACCACGGTAGCGAGTCGCGGAATACTGTAATCAATACAACCATCCGAGATCCTGGTGCACGCGTCCTGGAACATCCTTCGCGCTCATTCCGTATCGAGGTCATCGAGAGAATTTTTTCCCACCAAGCTCGTCGTCACGCGTGACAGCCTCGCGAAAAGCGGTCATCGGAGGACTCTCGGCAACATATTGTTTGCAATAAACGTTTTATTGAGACATACGGCCGTCCGAGTTTAGAATATCAACATCGGGACATCGAGACGCGATTGTTTCTTAGGAATTTTATGAAATTATAGAGATTAGGTTCCAAAGAAGATCGAAGCGAGAAAGGTATTTAGAATGCCAGTGCGATCGAAGCGCGTTTATATGACGTTTAGGTTCTAAAGGAATTTGGAATTTTGTAGATTAGATTCTAAAGAAATATGGAATTGAGAATGGTATCTGGAATATTTGAAACGCAATTCCTCTGAAATTTTATGGAATTTCAGAGCTTAGATTCTAAAGGAAGGTAGAATTAGGAAAAGACGAACACGCTACCTATTCTTATGAGATAATATTTGCTCGTTTGTGTATTGGACAGACGGGCTGCGAACTTTTAGAAAGTGGAAATTACGGATAGACGCGCAAACCGGTGGTTAAATGCAGCTACCGCGAGATCTAAATTTGCAGATAGCGGGAATTAAAAAATGGCGAACAATTACCAGAGCTGCAATGCGAGCATTATGTTATGACCAGAAAAAATGGCTAGGTTAATCGTAGATTAGCCTTTTATGCCAAAGAGAGTAGTTGCCGGGCTAATTATCATCAGCTAAGGATCTTGTTCTTTTCTTACCGAGCGGCGAACACTTCTACGCGCCATTTTCGTATCCCGGGAGAATGTAACTCCCGTAGTTGTATTTACAGTTTACTTAATTTCAGCAATTACAGTGTTCCAAGTAACGAACGTTTCGTTTCTGTTCCTTGACGGAAAAGTCTCACGTACCCCCGATTCTTCGACTCATATTACGACTTCTTTTTAAAACGGTAATTATTCCCCGTGTTCTTTCCCAGTTTTCACTCGCTATTTTTCGTTCTTTCTTTACAATCGATCCTCTGGTCACAGTCCCGTTAAAAGCGATACAAAAACGCCAGCGGACCGCATCATTCAACGTAGTCACGTTTCATAACCTCGAAGAGTGTTCGAATGCCCCGTGACTAGGATTATATCACGGTTTCAATACCGAAACCGATCTTGAGCGTTTAAACATCGTTCTTCAGACATCGTGACTGCGATAGGAACGGATCCCCGGGTATTTCGACACATCCTTCTTGGTTATTAACGCCACATTAGCATTCAATGGGGTCCATTAATTGACTGCGAATTGCCTCTCACGAAGATTGTCTATAGTCGGAAGAAAAAAAAAAAGAAAATAGAGGAAAGAGGAAGAGGTGTTACGCAACACGGTATACTTATACGTGGTCTGTTTTACGTTAGACAAACTTGCAGAGCACCTTTGAAAATATCCAACAATGTTTTTCCAACAGGGAATTCGTCGGGAATGCGAATTGACTTCTTTCTCGGTCGCTGGAAGATCAGCTATGGAAGATCGACTATACTTCCGGGCGTCGGTTAGCATTCCACCGTCTAGAGGAGAATCGTGGTGCCATACGGAAAAAATTTCTCTGGACTCTCTCGTGTAGTCCGCTAATGGTCGTCAAGATCGACGATCCGAAGTCTCGATCGACGTGATTTTTCCGGAGGATTCGAAGCGGATAAAGGTAACCGCATCGAGTCGTGGCGCCTCTTTTGCCGATCGCGCGCGGCCTCCTCCAGCATTCTCTCTCTTCATCCTTCCTGGCCCGAGATAACCGATACCTCGAGCAAACAGCCGACGGGAAGCATTACGAGTACCGTGATGCTTACAATGTGCTCGGCTCTATGGATTCAACTGTACTTCCCCAGTTCGTGCGACCTTCGTCGTAATAGCCCGAGGAAACACCGTGCGCCGAATGGATTTCATTTCGCCAAGTAATTGCGAGGGAGAACTACTTCTTGTACGGACCACTCCTTTATCTTATTTCTCTCCAGAGAAATATTGACTGATAAAACAAATCAATTACCCACGCGTAAACATTGAAAGAATATAGATGGAATTATTACATTCCCGGATCGTGATTTCCAGGAACTCGTTTAAAATAGAATCGGGCAGCTTTCTGTCTCCAAAGAATATAGACGGAGTTATTACTTTTTTAAATTGTAGTCGACAGGAATTTTTGTTTTAAGTAGAACAGAGGAGCTTTTTGGAATTAAGAAAGATGGTGAATTGAGTAAATTCTGCCGAATGTTCTAATTCTGATCTTTGTGCTCGTAAGAAACTTTGCTCTTTTTATATTTAGGGAACGGAGAAAAATTTCACGATGATTCGAGTATTTAATTAGAGAATAGAATTGAGTACTAACATTGATGCCGATATGTGACTAGAATATTGTTCAAGTAGTAGAACTACTAAGTGAGAGAAAATGAAAGAACTCGGCAAATCAAGGGTGTAAAATTCCTAGAAAAAGGAGAGACAAGAAACGAAGAGAGGCATAATCGAGAACGTATCAGATTGAGTGTTTTATCTGGATGATCGGAGTACAATCGATTCGAAAAGAAACGTATACCATCATAAAGACAGAACTTTACGTAGGGAAGGAAGAAATTCCATGTTCTCGCATATCCCGCTAATGGCCTGCTCGAAGATCAACGACGCTGGATCGACGATCGGTGGATTTTTCGCGGTGCAGATCCACGGCAAAAGCCAACGAGGACACCGACTCGAACGAGTCATGGCGCCTCCTCGAGAATTGCATTACCTATTCACGGGCGGAACGTGCGCTCTCGCATGGTGCACGCGACCATCATCCTCTCGTGTACACGGCGAGCCAGCCATGGCGTTGTGGCCGACGAGTCTTCGCAATAACGGGCCGATCCAGTCGGTGTTCGCAATTTTCGAGGAATTAAAATGCTAGGAATGCCTGCTGGAAGGAACGCTGCGGTGCAAATTGCACCACGGCGACATTTTAAGCGGTCGGACAATTACCAGGAACGTTTCCTTCCCCGGACAGTTTATTTTATCGACGTTGCTGAAACGAGAGGAAAAAGTCTGACAAAGTGCAGAGTCTCTCTAACGAAGGGTCATTATAAATCAGGCTGCATCATCGGTTAAATCAATCGCGTTTTACTGTTACGCGCGAAAGAAACACTCGCACATCGGCGATGATTCGATTGTTGCAACTGTTCCACGTCGCCGACCCGATTTCCAAGCCTGCGTTCCAGAAACACGTTCGCCTCATCAGGGACACACCGCTGGCTCGCTAAAGTAGAATCGGTTGATATCACCGGTGAACTTGGCCCTGTTCGAGCTACGTGCCATTGAACCTCTCTGTGTGCACCATGGCGAATCGTCTCGCAATTTCGTGTCGCCATGATTCGCTACTTTCTCCAATTTTCTTACGTCGCCGCGC
>NT_177145.1:80860-84209 GCF_000188095.3 Bombus impatiens | reverse complement strand
CCGGGCGGAAAGCTGGAATTCCTTAAAGGACACCGTGACTGCGTAGCAAGCGCACAGAGAAGCTGGCTCGCGCAAGCGAGAAGCGTGCAAAAGTGCGTGCGTATGCGTGTCTAACCGCTCGCGCGCGGGTCAATGCCTCGGCTGTCCTCCTCGAGTAAGTATCTATCTACTCCGTAGCTACCTCGGCTACTACGTTATGCTCGTACACCACCGCTCAAGATCGCCGAGCTGACGAGCACGCGTTCGCAACCGCGCGTTCCGTATGCACGGGGCTGACGTTTCCGCGAGGCGGCCCCCTTTGACACGCGAAGAATCGCCCGTGACCGTACGGAGCCCCGGTGAAACAACGTTTTTCAAGATTAATGGTGATGAGCACGGCCGGATTGGATCCGCCACGATTCGTTGACAGCACTTGCTGCTGACGCTGCACAGCCTCTGGAAATCAAATCTGCGATTCGCCAGGACGGCACTTGTAACCTGCAGGAATTTTTATTAGATCTCGAAGCTGCATCTTCGTATGACTTTGATGTTCCTTTGATCATTCGTTGAGAGTGAAAGACACGCTAAAGTAAAGATTAGGTCGTTTCACCTAATCTTTCGAATTATTGCGACTACAGTGAAATTGGCTTTTCAACGCACGAATTCTTCTTTGATTTACCAGGAGAAAATAACTTTATAAGCGAACAGAAATTAGAGCAGGAAGGTTGTCGATCTTTGGTATTCAGATTGTAAAAGGAACGGCTGAATGTTATTTAATGAAAGTAATAAAGACTGCAGCGCGATTAATTTGATTTAGACAGGTTCATCGTCTACGGAGTTTTCTTCTGATCGATTGACGGTACGGAATCTGAAATTATCCTCGGCGATGGTTGCCGATTGTGAAGGTAAATCCCGGTATTTTACTCCCTGTCAATTAATTCGAGAAATAAATTAATCCTGTTTAACACGTAACAGGAATCGAGGATCGCATCATAAACTGTTGATAATGAAAGCAATCGTAGAATCGCATATCCTAACCACTTCCAAGTTTGGTGAACTCGTATTTTCCGCTGATATACCCTGAATATCCTCCTGTTCACAATTATAGTTACGCGGTTATTACGTTAACACGTGTACAACGACAGGTCGGCGAATATGGCGCGAGCGCAGGATTCAATTAAGCGTCGTGCGATTTAATTGGTGTTTCGCGATAATTATCGCGCATTAAAATATTAAACCAGAGATTGTTAATTCTCTTAAGATGCTCTATATAGCGGCGCGATAAACCTGGCTAAGGAAAGGGACGAAGAAACTGCGAGTTTAAAGAGTTTTAAGCACACGACGCTGCTATCGTTAAAGAACACGTTTTATTACTTATTGCACAAGAATGGTTTCGATCTCGAAAAACAAATATATATATGTAACTAATTCAATGATCTACTCTTCATTCGAAGCATCTCTCTAAAATAGTCGTAAACATAATGTTATAAATTTTTATTATGAAGATCAACTTTTCACTCGATGCAGAACCACGACGAATACATAATCAATACACCTACAATATGTAATATATTCAGACAATGCATTTGACAGCAAAGTCGTGCGTCCGACACACGCTGAAGCTGGTAAGAAAGCGTTTAACAATTTCAGAAACGCGACACACGTTCGCACCGATGATCCAACCACTGAAAACCAATTTCAACCGGCCGGATTATAAGTATTATAATACTTCCAAGTCATTATCATTGATAACCATACTTATGGATGAAATTACCTGAATCGGCACGATTTCAGGCAACCCATAAGGTCAGGACGATCTCTCGACTAACATCACCAGGATATTTCTGATCCAGCATGATGAAGAAGGAGTAGCAACCGGCCCGCTTTCGATCACTCGATACACGATCGTACACCGCTTCGTGACCGTGCCACACACACATACAAATACACAGAAGATCGTGACTCCTATTATTATCGTGGCTAACCCACAAAACGAAGCATCCGCGCGGTCTGTGTCCCTGTATCGCGCACCTTTTCCAAGCGGAATCGCGTTGCATTACGTCGCACCCGACCGTGAAACGACGATCCACGCTTTCGTCCAGGTAAAAGATTATCTGAATAACAGGCTGCGCGTGTTAGATGTTATCGCCACTCTGGGCCCGACCATAAATACTTCAATCTATTAAATTTCAACCACCGACGATTAACCAGCCCGCGATCAATAGCTCCGACGAGTTTATTTTCGGAGAAAATTCTAGGGTGTCCAAGGTTTGTTGCTTCATCGTGTCGAAAGAGAGACGTTTACGTTGAAATTAGTATGTTCGTACTGCTTGAGCGCAACAAGTAACGTCCGTGGTGACTGACAAAAAGGCATATTTTGGTCGTTCGATTTTTACCGTTCACCTGTCGACACGAGGGCCCATTATCGATGATTATTCGCTCGTACACTGCAACGCTGTCGCGCAGCGATGTGACGACGAATCGAAGAGATTCGGTTGATATGATATTACAGTATATAGAGACAGTAATCGGTGGGACATTTATTTTTCATACTTATATAGAGATTATCCCTAAGTAAGTACCGTACGGAGCTGTGACACCGGTCCTCGAAGGAGACACGCGTCTGACCGCTTATATCTGATGGATTCGACACAGTGTCACAGATAAACACGCGTATTGAACGAAAGTTTTACATCTACGAACAAAATCACATTGCGTTACATTACAAAGAGCAAAGATAGTACTTGCGCTGTTCCAGTGTCAAATTCCCAATTATACGTAGTACGAATCTAAATTTTACGTAACAGTTGTACTAAATGCAGAACGTGTGATTCGTATGTTTGAGATATTCTCCATACAGTACGATCTTAGTAATATTTGATCAGAGGGTAGAACCCAGGAGATTCTTGCATATCTCAGAAAATGGTTAATTTATCAATTAAAAATTTCATTATGATCTTGTAATCTACCAGTTCCATCTGAATATTTCCGTGAAAAGAAGCCTTGCTACTTAACAAACACAGGTTAGATGAATATTGAATGGTTAAAGCTACCAACATAGAAGGTTTATTAGCAAACTCAAGGGACGCGTGACAGTGTATTAGGCTAATTCGCAAGCTACCCTCCGGAACAACATGATTATTCCATGGCAACGTCGTGTACGATTTAATGCAAGTCTAATCAGCTCGTGAACCCTTAATGAGGTGCGAAAGCCATTAATTAACAATAATTGTTATTGTAAATTCGTTAGGCTAATTGGCACTGCTTAAGCGAGTTGCTCGTTCAGGACGGATGGATCGGACCGGGATAGATAAGAATTCCTCGTAATGGCCGGGACGACTTCCTATAATAAATTGCATCGGCGGCAGCC